>NW_019416672.1:2410-119231 GCF_000390285.2 Anoplophora glabripennis | reverse complement strand
TAATTCTTTTATTTTTAGTTTATCCTCATAACGCAGAGAACCAAATAAAGTTTTTTTTTAAACGAAACGCTATTCATTTTAATAACTATAATATCCGTAGACGCCTAAACGAAAATATTCACACGTGCCGCTCGCAGAAATAAACCACCACATACCACGTACGAAATATTACTGCATTTACTGCAGCAGTGGCTGTCGTTGTTGCAGCCACATAACTCCATATATTCGTGTACTGGTTCGCATGCCTGATTAGCCAATCAAAACAAAGGACGCATCTAATCGTTCGCTGTGCACACATTTTGTGTATGAGGTTGCATATATTAAGGGGGATTTATTTTAGCGCGAGTACATTTGAATTCTTTAAATATTTTGTTGATATTTAATATGATTAAATACATAAAATTTTATGAAAACTGCAGCTCCGCAGCTCTTATGGTAAAACCGCCACTGGGAACAATCCAATTTATTTTCCACAAAAATCCTCCCAAATGCTCCAGCAAAATTAACAGAGCTAGATATCAAAAGATACCTAGGTATTTGTATGTTAATGTCTGTAATTCATTTGCCTAACGTGAGAAGCTACTGGTCAGGAGATGCAGGTGTTGATGTCATTAAAAATACAAGGTCCCAAACACATTTCGAGAAAATTAGACAGAATTTACATTTTAATGATAATACCAAAATGCTGCCAAGGGAAGATGAAAATCATGATCGTCTGCTATCGCCTTTGAGTCATGTTTCATGTCATGAGTCATGTCAAGCCAAGAATTATCTATGGCAACATATGCCAGCGAAACCCCATAAATGGGGATATAAATTATTTGTGCTCTCTCGAATATCAGGGTTTTCATACAATTTAGAAGTATACAAAGGGCAGGAAAATAACCCAAATAGACCTGACAAAGACTTAGGGGCGTGTGCAAATATTGTGGTGAGACTCTTGCGTAATATACCAAATAATATGAACTATCGTGTATACTTTGACAATTATTATACGACAATTCCCCTAATTCTACAATTAGCACAGCGTGGCATTATGGCGTTAGGAACAATACGAAGAAATCGTATTCCAAATTGTCCACTTCCAAATAATCAAATCATGAAGAGGGTGAATCGTGGCGGGAGCAGAGAATTTTTAACAGAAATGGATGGTGTACCTTTTACATCAGTAATTTGGAAAGAACAAATTAGTGGTATTGGTTCCCCCTTTACCTAAATCAAAAGTGGAGCGATACGATAAAAAAGAAAATAAAAACGTAGCAGTTGATTGTCCCCAATTAGTCGAAAAAAATAATTTTGCGCATTTAAGTTTTCACAAGTACCTAAACCTAAACTATACCGTAGTTTTTAGCCTTCTCGGAAAGAATTTTTTTCATGTCTAGAGTTAAATGGAGGAATAAAAGGAATTGAAGTTATTCGCACAGAACTTTTGACAACATTTTATTTTAAGAAAATTGCCAAGTTTGACAAAAATATTAAAATCGTATTTTGATAGATACTTAAAATTTCCAATCGCTTTTTTAACAATCACATCAATTTGTTATACAACAATAACAATAAATTTAGAGTCTAATCGTATACCCATATGAGTAACTAAATAAGAGGGTTTATTTCCTTGTCTTTCATAGGAAGCACCACTTGCTCCAGACGCTACTGGCGCCATCTTACATCCGTTCTGCAAACAAATAGCAGCTGCAATACAAAACAGAAACTGCAATGATCGTGCTACCCGTCTTTGGTTTGAGAATGTAATTCAAAAACTATGCAATAGATGTCGCTGCCTAATATGCTTTATTACGCTGCAGTTGGCGGCAAATTTAAATATACCATAATAATATTCAGAGTGCAACTTAGGTATATATGGAATAAAATTCATAATCATTGACTACAAAGTTTTGTAAAAAAAACATATCAGTTCTAATGTAAAAATTGACCAGATTTTTTTTTACAAAATTATGTAGTCAATGATGATATATACATTAAGAGGCTATTATTGGTATCACATTTTAAGCAATGACTAAAAAATGTAAAAGCAGTAGTTGTTTTTAAATGCAGGTACTTAAATTTATTCTACTAAATAAATAGGAAAAGAAAAGATAATTACTAGTAAGAGTAGTTTTCAAGTAAATGTTACTATTAAAGAGAATCAAAGTGTGATGATATACTATTTGATTCACAAAATATTGTTGGCACTGCATTTTTGTTGAGGCTATTCTTCTTGCTATTCCTAAAATATTTTAATTCAAAGCTGTCTTCGCAAAAAACATTTTTTGAAGATTTGGTTTATATAATTTGCGAACTGATTCTATCCAAATCATTTCCCTGTCTACAGTAACTCTGAAAAAGCTTTTTTTCTGTAAGAAGTATCTGTATAGTATATAAATAATATGTATTCTTGCAGTTTGGTGCACAACAGTGATGTGAGTTCCTTCCAGACATTTTCTATTAAAAAAAGCAAAAACAGTAAGACAATTCAGATGAACGATTCAACAATTATAATTATCTTCTTGCGTTACATTCAATTTTATTCTAAAGCAGAAAACAATTACTATCAAAAGCACTAGCGCTGCAACTTACGAGTTAATTAGTCACAATACAATATAGAGAAGAAATAAATTGTAACCTCAAAAATAACACAGGTAGGTCAACATTTGATCTAAGAATAATCACCGGACCTGACCAGGGTACTAATAGGTTTTTTGGATCGCTGATTCCGAATCCGAGGTTGGCTAAGCTCCATCACGTCAGGTTCAAAGTCATTTGAAGGTCAAATAGCCAAAAATGGTCTAAAAAATATGAAAAAATTCATACGTATGTTTTTGGGGTAGCCGAGTTCAAAGCCGTTGCTATTTTTACTATTCAAAGACATCTAAAGGTCGTATCAAGGTCATTTGGAGGTCAAATCGAGAAATATGGTCTAAAAAATCAGAAAAAATTTATACGTGTTTTTGGGCTAGCTGAGTTCAAAGCCGCTGTTATTTTCACCATTTAAGTACATCTAAAGGAGGCCGTATCAAGGTCATGTCGGGGTCATTTGTAGGTCAAATCGAGAATATCGGTCTAAAAAATCTGAAAAAATGTATACGTATGTATACAACTCCTGACCGAATGAGGCGAAAACATAAAGGAGGCTAGCCAATTAAGGCAATTTTCCGGTCAGTTAGGTAGAAATATAAGCGTGTCCAGCCAATTAAGGCAAGACGAGTGAATGTCCTAGCCAGTTAAGGCATGAACAAGAGTGTGTCCAGCCAGTTAAGGCAAAACGAGTGAATGTTCCGACCAGTTAAGGCAGGAAAAAGAGTGTGTCCAGCCACTTAAGGCATGACGACTGAATGTCCCGACCGACCCTCTGTCTCGTAACTCGATTACGTGTGGTTGCCATGACGGCACGAGCGCCGTGATCCAGGGACTTTACCGGATAGTGAGACAACTCCGTTGCCCACCGTCACCACGTGGAGGTACCCTGGGTGCAACCACACATTATCTGTTACTAATCTATGTAACACATTATGTAACACAATATACAATTCAGAATGCTACTAGTAGGATCATATTCGATGCAAAGTAATAAATCATTGCCTGACAAGGGAACCAATGCAGTACGCTTTTAAGGGTTTTAGAAATTGAATCATTTCTGTATACATTACGAAAGGACGAAGGGATCAGGCACCCTTGTTACTACAAAAATCCCTTTATTCTCATAAACTATTTATTTTAAATGTAATTTATTATAAATCCAATTTGTTTGTTAAATTTCACATATGTACTACATTTTACCTCTGTACGCACCACTGTTGTTTACTTGTTTTTTGGAGGCGCTCTGATTGACGAACAAACTCGCCAGGTTAGTATTTGACGTATAACCGACCACTTCGTACACTCAATGCACCTGGGAGACTACAGCTACTACCAGAACACATTGCGTATGCAGCGGTATTTCAAATTTTACATTCAATTTCATTTTAAATTTGAAATAGTTCATCTTACGCCTCCTAAAAATGATGACACGATTTTCCTTTGATAAAAGACCGGCAACTTTTTGCTCTACTTTGCATCGAATACGATCCTACTATACAGAATGTACAAATGTACTACAGAAATATGAATCTGTATATTAATGCGTATAACAACCTTCAAACAATGAACACCTCCACATGACCTCAAAATTTCCTTCAAGTCCTTGCAGGATGAAATAAGAAGAAATCCAATGGTTGCAAAAACATACATACACTTTAATTTTTAAAAGAAAATCTTAATTTATCTTTAAAATGAACATTAAAGTGACCTTGGACTGATTAAAAAATAACCTTGAAATGATCTTTAGACGTTTTTAGATTACATCGCAGTATAGCTCAGAAAACTCAAAAACATATACATAAATTTTTCCAAATTTTTGTTCGTTTGACCTTCTAATGATTTTGAAATGACCTTCAGATATTCATAACGGTAAAAGTAATATTGAATTTAAACTCAGCAACCCTAAAAATATCCGTATAAATTTTTTCAGATTTTTTATACCGATTTTCTCGATTAGACCTTCAAATGACCTTGATATGACCTTCAGATGTCCTTCAGGGGTGAAACTGACAACGGATTTTTAACTCAGCTACTCCAAAAACATACGTATAAATTTTCTCGGATTTTTTAGACCATAATTCTCGATTTGGCCTCCAAATGACCTTGATACGCCTTTAGATGTCTTTTAATGGTAAAAATAGTACCGGCTTTGCATCGACTACCCCAAAAACATACGTATGAATTTTTTCAGATTTTTTAGACCATTTTTGGCCATTTGACCTTCAAATGACCTTGAACCTGACGTGATGGAGCTTAGCCAACCTCGGATTCGGAATCAGCGACCCAAAAAACCTGTAAGTAGTACCATGGTCAGGTCCGGTGATTATTCTTAGATCAAATGTTGACCTGTGTGATCCACAGAACACACTCCCTTTGTGACCTAATCTTCAATACATTTATTCTTTAGTATTGAACAAAGTGAGTGATATAAGTAAAGAACCAATAATGATTAAGAATTTTAAAAATGCTGTATTATGATTGGCTAGTTACCGATTGCAATCAGTTTGTTCAGCTTCCGCACGAAAGAATACATGTATACATGCATATCATCAAATTTTTAATTTTTCCCGCGAACTCTATAGGTTCTAATACCAACATTACTTTTCTGGTCAAGATAGTATTACAGTTTTCGATACATAAATATTGCTAACGATGGCAGTGTTTTGCAGAACGACTGTTAGGTGGCGCTCGTACTTTCATGATTCTGCTCTTCCTATCCTTTTCACGGGTCTTATTTATTTAGTCATATATACCTAGATCTATTATAGAACTAACCCTTTTGAATTTAATTAGTGTAAAAACATGATAAGTCTTTTTGAAGCGAATACAATCAGTTAAACTAGAAATTTTACATTTAATCTGTTTTCTTTAAAAGTCTTTTTCTTGATGGTAGGCTTAATACCTCTGATTGAAGATCGCGTTCAGAATCTGAATCTTCAAAATGTGTACTACAGATATGTCCAGTTGAATGATTAAACAAATAGCGTCCCTTGCACCGTTCCATCCATATCCTTCTAAGTTTTTTATCCTTAGGAAACACATGAAATGAAATTTTGAAATTGTCTTATTTAGCACTATAAAAATTATTATTGCAAATTGCAACATTACACCTCACACCTGGCATTTTTATGTGGTAAATTAACAGTTTATATTCAACACTACACCATTAACTTATTAAAAACTACTATTATCAAAAACTAACTAATTATTCCAAAATACCCAAACAACTGTAAAAGATTTACTTAAGTACTTTAAAATGTGTAAGGTTACTGGTTAAGTCGCATGTTAACAAACATGAATCCTAAGGTTAGAAATCTTGTGACGTAGTATGAGCCCATAACGTAGAATTTCAGTAAAACGCATTAAAATTTTTGCTCAGAGGCCTTGCTATCGAGAAACTGGGAAACTAGTAGAGTAAATGATTGCTCCGAAGTACGACGTGTTCATTTTTCATTAGGTTTGTTCACTAATTTTCCTAGCAGGTTGCTAAAAAAATATTTTGTCCATTTTACTGAAATTCTACTGAAGCTAATTACAGAACGGACCCAATATACATATATGGCGTCGTTTTATAACATGATGTAATAACGAATATTTTTCAGCGAACCAAACAACACTGAAGAATTGAATAGTTTCAAGTCTAGTGTATATCGCAAAGCATCGCCAAAAAATCTGTTCGACCAATCTTGTGGTTCCAAAACTAGCAGATCTGTCAAATCGGTTAATACGAATTTATTGGAAAACGATTTGTACATGTAATCCTTTGAGACTGATCCTTATGCTTCTGATAACGATGAAAATGATCCCGAATTTGTTTTGTCAGATCAGGAACCTGATCTAGAAGAAGTCTCAAAAAGAAAGTCACGCAAAAGAAAAATAAATCCGGTTGCCTGGAGAAGAAATGTATTAAAGGCATCTCGAAATAGCGGCAAAGAATATAAAACCTGGAGAGATAAACTTCAACCATTACGTAAAATAAAAGATCCATGTACCTAATTGTAGAATGAAATGTAACGAGAAGATTTCTGAAAATGAAAGACAATCGATATTTGGTCATTATTGGAATCTTGAAGGCATCAATAGACAGCAAGATTTCATTTCAAAATTAGTGCAAAGAAAAAATAAAGAAAGAACAAGAATTAAAAGGAAGAATGTAAATATTGCTGCAGAGAGAAATGAAGAATCGCCTTCTCCAGACCAACAGTGCAGAAGAACGTTCACATATGATTATGCTTTCATAAAAGATAAAATAAAGTACCTGTTTGTAAGATTTTCTTTTTAAATACTCTATGTATAAGTGCCCAGGTTGTTAAAACTGTGTTTAATAAAACTGGTTCCAGTGGTGTGGTTTCCGAAGATAGAAAAGGAAAGGCATGCAAAAACTCGTAACTTAATGAATCTGTAAAAGAATCAGTTCGAGAACATATAAATTCCTTTCAGACAGTTGAAAGTCATTATTGTTGGAGAAGCTGAAATGTGGTACTACCAAAAACTTGAGTCTGTAGAATTAGAAGAATGTCAGACATCAGAGACAGAGGATGAAAATGAATAACTTAAATATTATCTAATTTTTTTATTTTCCCAGTTAAGGTTTTTTGCAATTTCCCATAAATTTGCAAACGTGGAACTAGCTGGTTATTGCACCCACCCCTTCAATTTATACCTACACCTACTACGTGATTAGATTCTTATTACGGATTAATCAAAACTAGCCTAAGTACTGTCATGAAAGTATATTCTTTGTCTAAATTTGGACAGATAGGTTACATCAGTTGAGACTTTACATACTATTCTGTCCATTTTTTTTTTTTTCAGAACGTGGCTTTTATCGTGAAAGCAATAAACTGTAGGGAAAGTAACTTATTCAACATTGTCATACAATTTTCTGATAAAAGGGTTTTATAATATTTAGGGAAAAAAACAAAAAAAAATGCTCCTGTAAAATTAACACTTTGTGACTTAGGCTACTTCTGCATCCAAGCGACGATATACTACATGGAGGAAGTACCGCGTGTTAAAAAGTGTAGACGCTGTAAAGAGAAAGGGCGGTACTTTGGATACTGGCTCTATCTCTCTAATCGTTGAGGAAGGCATAGTATAGATAGAACAAAACATAAGTCATTCATAAGTACGTTTACGTTTACTATTCGTAGTATTTCGTATATTTTGTGGTATACTATAATTTTGTGCTATGGGCCGTGTTTAATGTAACCAAGAGGAAGCGTACCCATGCAAACTACTTTCTGCTGTCATTCATTAAACGATTTGCCAATGTAAGCAGTTAACTTGCGCTTACGCGAATAATGAGACAACTTGATTTTAGATTAGAATTATAGTATTTAAGTAACTATATAATTTGTGTTAAAAAAGGGAAAATGGAAGAATTTGAAATTGAAAGCTTACGCCAGACTTACAAGGTTGTAGTGGCAGACGGTATCGATTTAATAAATGAAAATAATATTGCCTACAACAGCGGAGTTAGTTAATTTTTTGTTGTAAAACTAGTGTTATTAATTTTATTTTCTAGCAAACGAAGTCGCCTATATTGAAAATACTTTAGCAAACAGAAATATTTCTAATATTCAAACTGGAGATCTAAATACTGAAACTGAAACAGAGGTAGATACTTGAAGATTTTGAGGAACAACAAATTGTGGAATCAGACAAAGAAAACTGGACAGAAGCAGAAGTAAGAACCCTAATTAGCTTGTATGAAGAAAAGCTGCAATGGTTTAGGAATCTTAAAGTAAAGAAAAAATAAATTTGGAAAGACAATTCAAGGTAGTTCTCAACAAAAACTGCAGACAATTGTAATAAGAAATTTCGTAATCTTGATCATTTTATATTTTTAACAAAAACGGAGGAAACAATCAAGAAGGGGGTTATATTTTTACTTGTACTTTTTAAGTTTACTGGTGTATAAAAGAGTACTTGTATTGTTTCAGAAATAATTAAAAGTATACAGCCGTGAACAACAGTCGTACAAATCACATTTTTGCAAATGTTAAGAAAATCGAAAATAATCAACACTTATTTAAATTTAAATATTCGCGCCAGCGCTAAATTCTCTGCGACCTGGTTAGTGCTGCTCTCATCCGAAAAGGAGAGAACTATTGAATTTGTTTAGAAAGTATTGACAGTTATACCTGTTACATGAATAGCATTTTTTTCATTCATATTATACAAAAATAAAGTTGTTAGCTCAAGTAACAAGTGAGTTAATGAACAAGATAAGGAACCCGAATAATATACAAACACAAAAACAGTAATGTAATAGTAACGAATATTCTGCAGGCATACAAAAGATGTGTGGGGAAATCAGGAAACTTAATATTGCTACGAGTACATCATCGAATTCAAGCGCACCAAGCGGCGAAAACGGTAAGCTCCGGGACAAGTATTGTCTATCGACAATAATATTTTGAAAATTTCTTCAATAGTTTGTAGTTGTAAGGCTGGAAGAAGTGGTAGATGCAAACATATATCTGCCGTATTAATTTTGTGTATAAGGTGTATTTGAGTTTAATTAGGAAAGGCGTAATCGTGCCGTTGCAATTTTAATGATCATTAATCATTGTCTTATTTTGTGTTTCCTTTTCTGCTTGTTCTGGAGGAAATGGAAACTGTATCCCAGACGGACATCAAATGTATGTGAGCTGCACAAATACATGATGCAGGGATATAGATACAGAAGTTCCTCACTTGCATAACAGATGTACAAACGTTTGTAACATTATGATTCTATTCGTTCATTGTTGTTGTTGCAGTGCTAGTAAAAGAATTAATATAGAAATTGTTGAGCGAGTCATTATGGCAATATTATGTTAAATAATGCTGGCCAAAGTATTTTGAGCTGTCCACGACACCAATCAATTTTTATGATATTTGCTGCAAAGTCACATACGATGAAATTTATTTTGATACTGGAGAGGTAGACATAATTATATCCAAACATATTCTGATCATGTGTCTGCCAAATAAATGACTATTATTTAAAGATAGGTGACCTCCGTCAGGGAAAAGTTTTCCTTAATGTAAACAATTTAGATAGCGTAAGCACATTTCTATGTAGGTATAAATTCGATGTAGGAAGGTTGTAAATATAAAAGAGAGTGGCGCCCCCTTACAGTCAGTCAAGTACTAAGAGATATGTCGTATGAATGTTAAGAAGTCACAGTTACGTTTGCAATAAATAAACTCATAAAAACATTCACTGTTTATTATCAATAACGTTACAAAACGTTACAGATAACACTTCATATTTAAGCAACCACCAACTTGTAAGGTCAGTTCAGTTCTTATTAGTTAGTTACTAATGTATGCCTTAATTGATTGTAAAGTTAATATAAAGGATTTTAGTAGCGAATGTTATAAATATTGCAATCAATTGGAAGTCGTTTCAATGATGAATAACTTATAATGTAAATAATGATTTAAACTTTTGTTTCTATTATTTACATTCTAAGAAGTCAAATTTCAAAATACTGCAAAATTGTTATATTTCTATTTTTTTTATATGGTACTTCACATAAGACGATCAATTGCCTGTGAATGATTTTTAGACAATACTGTAGAGTTGCAAACGAACAGCGTACGAGATAAGACGTTTCACAGTAGTTTTAAGAAATTATTCTATAGTATAAGAGACTAGTTTAGTTATAATATCTAGAAATTAATTAATTTAGTGAAATCCATCCAAAATAGTGCTATGAGTGTTACAAGTGGGGGTGTTCCCCCGATATCGAAACAACACCATCAAAAAAAAAGAAATGGGGCAGATTCAGACATGGAACTAGATTCTCCAAGAAATACCTCACAAATTACTGAAAATAGCAATGGTGTTAGGGACCATAGATCTTGTTGGTTTAATTTGGTTTGGCATTTGAATAATGGCGGTGCGTCAATGCCGTGGGGAGGGGTGAGTTCGAGGAGGCTCAAGTAACTACGCGGTCGCGAATGATGAATAAATGTAACATTACTTGTTCTATGTGTAATAAAGTCTATTGTTCTTTATGGTGTTGTTAATCAATAAGAAAAGAAAGTAAACAGATCTCGAAAGGCTTACAAATATTCAAATTATGACGTAGGTCCGTAACAAGTTTATATTGAAAATATTAGTCCCGGTTTCAAGGGTAAATTAAATGCATTAAAGGTAGGTAAAATTATTATTTTAAGTAATTGGCCAACTTTGGATAACAAAACAAAAAGTATTGATTCGGTGGGAAGAAATAGGGTAAAAATAATTCAATTCAAATAAATAAGTTGTGCAAAGTATTTGGTAGAAAAAATAAAGGAATCGGATATATTTAAAAAACTTAACTTAAGAGGCATATATCCCAAAATTCATGATTTCGGAACAAGAGAATCTTCCCCCGACTCCAATCTAGCTCTGTGTAATGCAACAATCGCTCTGATCTAGTTGCAAATATAACTTGAAATAAAACAATTTTTTCTAATACATGATGGTAAAAAAAATTACCTCCTGCTTACCTTAATGTCACTGCTAACATTTCTTCAGGTGGTACGCACATTCTAAATCGAGTATCTTGCTTCTTGATCTTATCAATTATGTTCTCTAATATGTAATTAAACGTGTTTTTGCTCATGCGAAAATAATTAAAAAACATGTTTGGGTCATCAGGCAACTTCTCAAACAGAAAGAGTGCCCTCTAAATATCTCACTTTATAATTGGATGTACCCATAACTGCCTTTGCTTATTTCGTTTTTTGCGCTTCAAATATAATAAATATAGCAAATACAATTTGTTAACTACCGCCATGACGCTTCCTCGACGGTACACGCCAACTGCATGTGCCGTGTCGTTGCATATGTGCAAATATTCTATATTCGTGTATATCATTCGGTGCTGTGCTGATGTCGTGCCGGTGTCGGTGTCGGTCCTAATGAATCAGTTGAATGTTATGAATTAAAGACAGTAACATATGGTACAGCTTCGGCACCGTATTTAGCCGTACGCTGTGTCAATGAAGCGGCATATCAAAATAGTACTCAATATCCTAATGCAAGCAACAAAATTTTGACTGACTTTTATGTCGATGACCTAACGGGCAGTGACTATGTTAGCTCCCTTTTTGAATTGTATCAAGGTATGTGTATAATAATAAATCCTTATGGATTTACATTAAATAAATGGCCATCCAACAATCCTGACATACTTAAATATATGGTTGATTCAAATAGTGACACCGTTATCAATATAGGAAAGAATGATGAACTACATCCGCTAGGTTTACTATGGAATTCCAAATTAGACATTTTAACTTACGATGTTAATAAAAATAGTAATAAAATTTATACAAAACGAATCATTCTTGCAACCATTGCTCAAATATTTGACCCTCTTGGGTTAGTAAGTCCTGTAATCGTACGAGCAAAAATTTTTATGCAACGTTTATGGCATTACCTACAGTGTCCAGAGGTCTAAACCCTCAAGAGTTAAAACCAAACAGTTATGGTGGCACGGGCCCATTTGGCTTCAATCTGATAAATCCACTTGACCATTAACATCGAATAATAGTCATCATAATTTCACAAATGATGAATTCGAAGTAAAACCCAAGCCATTATCAGTTTTTAAAATTTCCTTTGATTTGGATATTTTTGACAAATATTCGAAGTTTCTAAAGCTGCAACGAGTTGTTGCCTACATGTTACCATTCATTAATAATGCACATTGTAATTCGTCAAAAATTTATGGTGCTTTAACCGTTCCAGAATTAGACAAATCATTACTTGTCTTATTAAAATTAGTTCAAGCCGATGCATTTTTTCAAGAATTGATTATGTTAAGAAAACACATGCCAGTAAATAGACATAGTAAACTTTTAAAGTTGAATCCATTTATTGGTGAGTCAGGGTTAATACGTGTGGGTGGTAGACTCAAAAATTCGCAACTCGAATACAACAAAAAACATCCTGTAGTTTTACCAGAAAAACATACCTTTTGCAAATTGTTAGTGCAAAATGAACATCGAAGATTATTACATGCAGGACCTCAACCGTTGTTATCTCCACTTCGCGAAGGGTTTTGGATTATCTCAGGGCGTAATCTAATGCGTAAAATTCACGCCCAATGTACTCGCGTTCTAATGACTCTAATGATTTAATTAGCACCACTTACTTTGGGTCATTTTTAATCGGTCATTCCCTTACTTCCTTTCCTTGTCCTGACCTAACTTTCATGAAAGAGTCCCAGCTATTCAGATTTACTCGATGTCAGAAAATGACACAAGATATTTGGTCACGAGTCAAAGGAATACATATCCGAATTACAAATCAGATCAAAATGGAAGACTAGCTTTCCAGAGTTGCTGAAAGTCGACACTCTCGTTATAATCAAATAACCCAACTTGCCTCCATTGAAATGGAACCTTGGTCGAGTCCTAACGCTGCATCCAGGAGCAGAAGGAATTGTACGAGTGGCAACTATGAAAACAGTTTCTGGCATCTATAAGCGTCCTGTGACAAAACTTTGTGTGTTGCCAGTATGCGATCATTGAAACTTTAAATTTTTAAAATTTCAAAGGGGGGGGGGGAGTACGTTGCCGCTCGCCTCCATTCATTTTGGATTGGTATTAATTATTTTAATGAATTTTATTCTTATACTTTTGTAATTGTTATCTCAACTTTAAACATGTACTAAGTTGTTGTGCTTATCAGCTTAAGTGCAAGTAACTGTATCTAGGAAACACATAAATAAATGTTACATCAACTGTCAACGTTCATATAAAATTATTTGTCCTGACCCAAGGAGATCTTCGGACCACCAGGAGGGCTACGAGTCAACACCCACAGAAAATTGGGAGGAATATTACTTTGACAAAATGGATCTGACACGGTCTTGTGAGATTAGTCCTAAAAATGCAGTTTCTTGCATTATAGATGGAATTAATGACCCGACCATTCAAGTCGCAGCTCGCTGGACGCTATGAAACGCTTGACGCTCTCTATGCAGAATTTCTTTCTTCCCTGAAACAAGAAAATATACCCAAGGTTTCTCCAAATGCAGGACCGTTTAAGAAACATTTTTACCTTAATTGCCGAAATAATAGTTTTGAACCTCTAACGAAGAAAAACAACCACGGCAATAAACAAGAACAGAGGTGCTATAATTGCAAACAGGTGGGGCAGCAAATAACTGCCCCAAACCACGACTCGAGTGTCCAATATGTAAAAGATTAGGGCATTTAGAAAAGGATTGCCGTCGGTCTTTCAAGAATCAGGTGACACGAGATGTGGTGCAGTACTTATAAGAGAAAACCAAGCACGGGAACTACCCAAACTGTAAACATGTGCACTAAAAATATTTTGTCTGCATTATCTACATTATATGAGCCCTTAGTTACGTAATATTTTTAGCAATTTATAAAATATAAATTAACAAGTTATTAACGCCTATTAATTCATTAACCTGATTCGAAAAGGCACGTATTGTAAATGAAAACTCAATTCAATTGCACAAAACAGGAGTAACAGTAATATCCTTAACTTTCGATTGATTGCAAACTAACATTACCATGTGTAAAGAATTAGGAGCCACAGTTTCACATGACTTTTCTAAAAAAAATAGTTTTTACTCATCCGATATCCCAGAAACCTGTATATATAATTTATGATGGTCGCCTTTGCTTAAAGTTAGTTAGAAATTGTTTTGGTACCGACAATTTTTACGATGCGGGTGGTAACTTTATTTCCTGGAATTCCTTGAACTATTAGTTGAAAAAAGTGGCGTTCGTCTGGGAACGAAATTTCGAGGGCAGCATATAGAGTATAGACTATGAACAAAACAAAATGAATGTTAAACTGGTTGCACAAACTCTCAGCGAAAGTGTTAGTACTGCTTTAAAATATATAAAAGACGACGAAAATATTCAACAATTTAAAAATTGTGACGGTACAGCACGATTTTGCTCGATCATGAATGATGCTTTAGATATTTTGAATTCGACAGAGTTATATCACAAAAATCAGTCGAAAGAAGGAATTACCTCGACAAACATTAATAAAATACAGAAAAAAGTTCGAGATATAACCGAGTATATAAAAGGTTTAAAACTTGAAAATGGAACCCTGATTATTAAATCGCTGAAAAAAAAAACAGGTTTCGTGGGAATGATAATTTCATTACAAAGTATTTTGGGCATACATGATAGTTATGTTAAAACTCATAATGGATACTTACTAACGTATAAGCTATTTCAAGCCCATTTGGAAAACTATGTCTGAAAATGCTAACTGCATGAGTTTAGATGAAACTTTTCTTCTAATGATTATGTTGATTCCGATGAAAATATTCATTCCGTTGATGATTTACCTATTATTTTATCTGCTTCAAATTCAACTAGTGATGTCAATTTTTAGGGTAAAGGAACAAATAAAACTTAATTTCGTCACTCTAATTGTAATACCACTTATCATCAAATTTGCCGAAATCGAGATTTTTCCACAAATAAAATGTAATACGTGTAGTACATAGCCTGAAAAAAACACGTATCAACTGAATCCATAAGAAACGAGCAATGGCCAATTGTACAACATTTGTGAAGTTGTGTGACAAAATACCTCGTATCAACAGTAGTTTGCAGTTGTTTCTTATGCAGTGACAAGGTGCTCCTTCAAGCTTTTAAGAAAATACCGTTCTTAACAGAGGTAGGTTGATAATTATTATAATTTGAGTGATTTATCTTAAAGTGCATGTATTGAACTTGCTAACGGTTAGTTTTGTACAACTAAGTAAATAGTATTTTGGAAGAATAAGTTAGATTTAATGTGTCGCATCTTGATTTTTGTTGAAGTTGGATGATACGTGTTGTTGCTTATGAACATCATAAAACATTTTTCAACAAATTACAAACAATTCTATGTTTCAACATTGGCTTTCAAACTAAAGACAAAAATAACAGTAAAATCACCAAGCTTCGTTACTATTCGTATCTGACACTTCTGTTTTATTGTAGATGTCAGACAGAAGCTAGAAAATTTTAGCCGCTGCGCTGCTTTAAAAATAGACTCCAGTAAAAACAACTAACTTTTAGAAGAAGCTCTTTCACATTCGGTAATATTTACAAATTTATTGTTGAAAATGCGACTGAAAATGGATTATCGAGTAACATAGAAGTCAGATCTAAACGCATATGTTATAACAAAAGTGGTAGATAACGTCGATCTTCCGTCTTCACCTAACTTTGCGGATGAAAATACAATTTTACCAGTTCCTGACCAAAACAGTGTTGCTGAAGATGAATTCAGTGCTAATATTACTCTCTATGATCTTGCAGGCATCATGTAAAGTTTTAAGAAGAAGAAACCAATATATCAATTGATAATCAGCATCTAAATCTATCCTAGATTTAGATGCTGATCCAGATTATGAAATGGAATCCGAAAATGAACCTGAGGAATCCGAAAATAAGTCCGGGGAAGACGAAGCTGATCCAGACATTGTTGTTAACGGAGACGAAAATTTTAATGATGAGCATGAAATTGAACGACAGAAAAAGAGATCATGGTGGAATTATGTTCCGTCTGGATCCAGCTTCTCGTTGCCTGCTTCCAGAGGAGGTTCTGTCATGTTCCCTTTGGTGGGCTTGTGCCCTCTTTTCTATATCAAGCACTTGCGTACTGGCCCAGTGAAAATACAGTCAGTGTCTCTTGATGACATAAAGCTTGAAAAAATAAAGTCTCGTCGCTCACCACACTCCCTTAGATCTTATCATTTACTTGCGACATTCTCGTCACTTCGTAAAATTCAAAGAATTATGGCTTATATTCTGCGTTTCATTAATAAATTCTAATCAATGTGTCGGTCCCCTCACGCTTTAGTTTACATCGTCAAAATAGTTCAGTTTTTCACCGGAAATATCTAACATCCGTCATAATCGAAAATGCCCTAAATACTTGCAAAAATCTTTCATTGATAACAATGGAGTTTTGCGGGTAGGAGGTAGACTGGCAAACTCAGAATTACCTTTTGAAACCAAACATCCTGCTCTTCTTCCCCGAAATCATTGTCTTACAGAACTACTTATCCAACAAATTCAGGAATCAATACCACTATGTATCTAGTCCAACGAAATTTCTGGGTGCTGTCGCCACGTCGTGCTATTCCTCATTACTTATCCCATTGTAATAGACGTTTTCGTGACAATCCTGTTGCCTATTCTCCGCCTATGGGAAGTTTGCCAATCGTTCACATTTCGCAGGCCCTTTTACCATAACATTAGGGAAAATTAGAGGTGCAAAAATACAAAATGTTTACTTACATCTTCATATGCTTTTCGACCAAGGCCGTTCATCTTGAGCTAGCGTCTGGCCTAACAACAGACATATTTTTAGATGCCCTGAGACGGTTTATCGCTCATAGGGGTAGTTCTCATATATTTTCCGACTGTGGTACCAACTTTGTGGGAGCCAATCGTGAACTCATTAACTGTACGAAGGCCTCCGCCGAAGGTGACAATATTACTAGTATACAGAATACACCTTTATGGAATGAAGAAATAATGTATCGAGTAACTGTTTCTCGAATATATGAGATAATATACGCACACGTAAAAAAAGACTGGGAAAAAGATCATACATATTTTTGACCCAAACATTTTTCCAATAAATTCACTACGCATGGTATTAAACATGAAAAGGAAGCAAAAAAAGTAGTCTCCGAAAACTTGGCACTAGATGTTAAAGACTTTGTCATGATAGTATCAAATTCAAATCGATGGTTAAGTTATTCTCTTGATGGCGTCATTTTCGAAAATGGGATACCCATTGCTGTTTTGGAAATAAAATGTATTCTTGCAGGTAAAAATTTTTTATTGCAATATGTGCAATAAACTAATAAGTAAAGAGCCGTACAGACTTTGTGCCGTTACCTGCAGGTCCGTACCGTCCAATTTGCATGTATTGAATGAAGGGGTCCATCCTGTGGGGTCCATTATTATAATTAACTACATTCAAGATATGAGGATTCTGTTTTAATGTACTACCTAAACTATAAATTACTAAACTACCTATGTAGTTTATAAAAAAAATCATTTAACATTTCTTCTAGATACTTGAATCTTTTTTAGGCGGCCGAGCAAATGTTAAAGAGGCCTTACAATTTGTGAAGTATTTGGAAACATTTGATGGCAAATAATAAATCTTGCAGGAAACTCACAGAATCACATAAACCCCAGCGATTTAGAGAAAATGAAAGTGTTTTATGCAGCGCAAGAACTAAGTGTTTTTGTAGCTGGTGGTATGGAAATATATTTAAGTCGAGGGNTCCCGACTGTGGTACCAACTTTGTGGGAGCCAATCGTGAACTCATTAACTGTACGAAGGCCTCCGCCGAAGGTGACAATATTACTAGTATACAGAATACACCTTTATGGAATGAAGAAATAATGTATCGAGTAACTGTTTCTCGAATATATGAGATAATATACGCACACGTAAAAAAAGACTGGGAAAAAGATCATACATATTTTTGAGCCAAACATTTTTCTAATAAATTCACTACGCATGGTATTAAACATGAAAAGGAAGCAAAAAAAGTAGTCTCCGAAAACTTGGCACTAGATGTTAAAGACTTTGTCATGATAGTATCAAATTCAAATCGATGGTTAAGTTATTCTCCTGATGGCGTCATTTTCGAAAATGGGATACCCATTGCTGTTTTGGAAATAAAATGTATTCTTGCAGGTAAAAAACTTTTATTGCAATATGTGCAATAAACTAATAAGTAAAGAGCCGTACAGACTTTGTGCCGTTACCTGCAGGTCCGTACCGTCCAATTTGCATGTATTGAATGAAGCCTGTGGGGTCCATTATTATAATTAACTACATTCAAGATATGAGGATTCTGTTTTAATGTACTACCTAAACTATAAATTACTAAACTACCTATGTAGTTTATAAAAAAAATCATTTAACATTTCTTCTAGATACTTGAATCTTTTTTAGGCGGCCGAGCAAATGTTAAAGAGGCCTTACAATTTGTGAAGTATTTGGAAACATTTGATGGCAAATAATAAATCTTGCAGGAAACTCACAGAATCACATAAACCCCAGCGATTTAGAGAAAATGAAAGTGTTTTATGCAGCGCAAGAACTAAGTGTTTTTGTAGCTGGTGGTATGGAAATATATTTAAGTCGAGGGGAACTTCCAAGCGACGCAGTAGGTACGATTGAGTTTATTAAAATGTTTGACAAATTGTTCGATATTTTTAACTCCAGTTCCAATACTTCTCCAAAACGTTCATGACAATCCTTTAAGAATGAAAACCTACAAGTAGAATTGTTAGAGGATGTCTATACATATTTATCAGGTTGAATCAAGATTGTCTTGAAAATTATTTACCGATACAATTTGTACGAGCCTTTAAGAAACATTTTTGTATGGATTTTTTTCATTCGTGCACAGAGAACTGTGCCGAAGATTTTGCGACAATGCTGGCTACATTACAAATTATGGAAGTGAAAGGTTTGCAAGAGGTTACACAATCAGATATTATTCAGGGAACTACTACACAAATTGGTACCGATTACTACAATTTCAGTATTCATGAAATAAATTCATTAAGATATGTATATATGCGGATATCTAAAAAGAAAGTGTTTATCCGTTCATGCTTGCGATATATGTAACGATTTTTCAGAAAATTATAAAGATCTCGATGTTACATCAGTGTTTTGACATTTCAAAGCATATGAGACATCTGAAAAAACTTTTGGAAATTTAAAAATGCCTCATGATGATTTTTTTGTTTATATTGCCAATTTAGAAAAAATATTTCATGAAAATTTCGAGACTGTTGTTTTAGAAACAATTTCTAAATGTTTTTAAAGAAAACGTATGACATCCTTGTCAAGATTTTCCCTATACATAATGTTAGAGATTAAGTTAACAGAATACGGCCCTGTGTTGGGAGCCACTAGCGGGGGTGGACGCTGCGTGCGTCTCTATGACTCTGGACAGAAAAGTCAGTTAGTAGACAAGGTTGAGAGCGTGGAGACGAGCGTCGCACAGCGCTATTCCTGCTAATGGGAGACATAACCAGTGTAACAAAATACAGTCCATTAATAAATATACATAAGTTAAACAAATGGGCAAGTGAGTTATTTTATTCGTACAAACAACAGAATCCCTCACCAAGGTCCACCGAGGTAGGATTCAAAAGGGGGTAACCGGAACCCATAAGTTGTACTCTAGAATGAAAATAGCAGCAAAAATTTTGCTCTTAATGCTACAAAAGAGCACCCAAACTATATTCTTATGTTGTGGGGCAAAGAAAATCATGTACTATTACTACCAATTATACCTATTTCATTATAAATCGGGAACAGAAGAGGAGCATACGAAGAGTAATAGACCTGGCAAGGGAGTTTGGAGTTAAAAAAGTTTCCTGCAAAGTCGAGAAAAGGGTTTTAATGAAACATAAATATGGGGCCGGATCAAGGGAATTACGTGTTGTAGCCCGTGATTCAGCTTCTACATTTGTACATGTAAATATAAAAATGTATATGTAAATATAAAAATATAATTATGAAATAATAATGTTTTAGCCGAGGATAAAGCAAATGGAACAGAGAATGTCACAGAGATAGTTGTAATAAAAACTGAAAATCCATTGAACGCTTGCAATGACGTTCAACAACACCTTGAAATGCCTTCAACATCGTCGACAAGTAGTTCATGTTCAGATCCAATACGTCATAGACAGATTGACTTCTGGCAAATGGTATTTTTCATAAAACCTAAAAATATTTATTTACATGTATTTACAGCAGCTGAATCTCTTTTAATTCTATCTACACACTAATTTTTTAAGTAATAACAGATACCGAGGCAGGATTCTACCTTGTTCGAACAGACTTCAAATCTTCCATGTTTCTGGGAAAATTAATCCAAGCATTCATAATTTCAGGCTCACTTAACGCATTTGTTATATCTTCAATGCTTCTGCGAAGAGACGCTTGGCTTATACCAATGTAAGCATTGCTACCTGTTATTTCTTGATAACTTCCAAATCCGTAAAATTTTAAAGCAGAAAAATTGTGAAGGATGTTGTAGAGAATAACATTATCGAGACTGCTGTTTCTGAATACGTGAACCCAACTGTATTTGTGAAGAAAAAGTCGGGAGAGCTAAGAATTTGTGTGGATTACCGCGAAGTTAAACGGAAACACCGAAAAATATCATTATCCATTACCTACGATAGAAGATCTATTGGAACGACTCACTGGAAATGATTCTTTCACAACACTAGACATGAAATAGACAGGTTGAAAGGTATAACGCCACTATCTTAAATGCCATGATAACAGCTGTTGGGGAATATTATGATTCATGGGGGGATAAAATACCTGAGTTACAACGATGTATAAACGCAAATATTAATTCTACAACAGGGAAAGCACCCTCCGAATTATTATACGGGTTTCGACCAAAATTACAGCACGACGTTAGTTTAAAGCAAAACGAGAATAATACTAATAAATTAAACAGACTTAAAGTAAACCGAAATAAAGCTTTGTGTAATATAAACAAAAGTGCACGTGCTATGCGGCTACGTTATAACCGAAACAGACGAGCTATTACAGTTTCAAGTAGGAGATATGGTGATGATTGAGAGGATACCCCTTGTCAAGGCCTAACTAGTGGTAAGTTGGTACAGCGGTACATCGGACCTGTTAAGGTGGTGGCAGTCCTCCGAAATGATCGTTATCGGGTACAGTCATAGATAAAATAGACTGAACTATAGAGGCAAGCCGATGAAGCCAATCGTCAATCCAACCTCAGCCCAGCCAGCCTCGCGCACTCAGTCGCTGTTAGACATTCGATGTGTTAACATTGTTAGTATTTTATTAAATATATTGTTTTTATTTGTGCAATCATGGGGCAGTATATCGTTGACGATTGTAATAGCAGATCTGATCACAATAGTGCTGAAATTTCATTCTTTAGGTAAGTAATAACGTAAAAATATTTTATGCCATTTCGACGGCTTCGCGCAGCAATCTCCATCTCACATGCACTTATTTCCAGTGTTGGCTTCGTGTTTTTTGGTGCCACGTTATTAACTAATGTAAATATATAGGCTCATATTATCAACCGTCTATCTACAATTAGTTTTTTGTTGCAATTTATTTTCATAATGGCTATTAAAAAATATTTGTAGATATTAAACCCTCAACATATAATTTAAATAATAAACATGCATTAATGTTAAATTACAGGTGGTTAGTTACTGAATAAAATTGTATTAGGTACCCATTTTCTTGTTTATATTCTCAGGTTTCCTAAAGAGGGTGGAAATGAAATTGGAAAGGGTCAAAGCCATTAGGAAAAAAGATTGGGCGCCCTCAAAATCGTCTATAATATGTTCTTTACATTTTCAGAGGTTTATTATTAATAAAAACGGCGCTAGAAATTTATCCAAAAATGTAATGCCAATGTTAAACTTGCAAGAGTGATAAGCACTGTCGTATAAAAAAGAAAAATGAAAATTTAAGAAATAGAAAAATTAATAAAATTTTGGCGATTTGAAGGTGCCGTAGCCAGTGACAGAGTGAAGTTTTTTAGAACTCTGAAAATATAAGAAGGGTGAGTTTATATTTCTTTGAAGACAAATTAACTGTATTAAATTTTATTATGAAAATAATAATTATTTGGTTATAAATCTTGTTAAAGACTCTTGCATCTTATTCATTTTTATAAATAATTTTTCGATTATGAAAAAAAATCATTTTGATAGCTAATTGGAAATTATTGAGTCCATCGACATTTATTTTACTCCTTTTGTAAAATGCTGTTGAGTTCGTTGTTACGTGTACTCCGAAGTAAAACCCGTTGAGTCCGTTGATACTTTACTCCAGACAAATTTGAAATGTGTACTCCAGTTTATTTTATTTTGTGCATTTTGATTTTGTTCGCTAGATTTTTTGTTTGTTGGGTCTGAGAATTACAATATTTTATGTTGAAGTCTACTGTAAAAAGCTAGTAAACGCAATGAAGAAATCTATGTAGTCTCAGCTGAAGGAGTAGATCATAATTTATACACCAAGAAAAAGAAAACTACACAAGAAAACGAATATCAAATGTTAGTAGAATCACTGAAAGAAATAAGAGAAATTAACATTAATTTGAATAATTTGTCAAGTACTTTAATGGATATAAGAGAGATTTTAACTGTTTTTGTTTGATTCTGTATGAAGAATCAATTTTTGTTTCTTATAGTTTAATTTTTGATATGATATTTATTAAAATATATTTTTGAAAGAATTACAAATAAAAGAAGTTTTTAAATACTTTACTTAAGTAAAATATCTATTTCCAATTGTTGGTCTTCCTCTTAATCCTTTTAATCGCTGTCGTCCCTGGTTTAACACTAATTCTCTATGTTGCTCAAATATCTCGTACTGTACCGGTTCACCTATTATATTAATTTTGTTTGTAATACACACATTGTGGAAAATAGCACAAGCCGTAATTATTTCCGACACAAACACGGGTACATATCTCAAAATTCTTTCTTTAGCTACAAACCTAAACCGCATTTTTTAAATACCACTACACCTTTCCACGCAGTTTTGAACTGCCAATTTCAGTTTTCTCACATAATCTTAGCTGGACTAATTTGACAAAAGGAGAGTCGCCGTTTTCCTTTTACAGCAAATCTTAGCTAACTTAACATAATCTTACTTAATAAACTGTTCCTTTTATTTTCTTATTTTAAGAATAACTAAGCTATTTACCTCCCTCTCCCCCCTTACCTACGCCAAGTCTACCGTATTTCTGGCATAACTTAAGAATGTTACATAGAGGTTAAGTTTATAGTTTATTTCACATTTAATAGTTTATTTGGTATTTGGTGTTTGGTTTTCTTGCTGTTGTGGGAAATCCTTTTTGTTTTGAAAAAAATGTTAGTAAGCTTAATAGATCCCGTGGATAACAAAAGTTAAACTATAAATGTAGATATAGAGGAGGACCATAGACTTGAAAGTGAGAAAACATTGAACTATTTAAGGCAATATTACATTTTGCTTTTACAGAGGACTTACTTTACATGTTTTGCTGAAAATATGCACGTCACATTTTAAATCGCAACGACGATATACAAATCACAGACCTTGTAAACTAATACAGAGATAGTGTACAACAAAAAATGCTGTTTTAGTTCAGTTTTTTGGAAATTATAAAAATAGTGATTATTATTAAAAACATATCTTCATTAAGTTACCTACCACCAGTAGGTACCAAGTAGAATATTAACGTTAATAAACTACACAGCAATTTTTTTTTAGAAATTGTTGGACTTATAGATGATATACACCAATTAAGGCACCACGAAATGAACAAGGTACATATATCAACCGTAAGGGATTTCATTGTGTACTCTTGCAGTGTGTTTGTGATACTAGTATGAAATTTATTGATTGTTACGCTGATGAAGTCAGTTCGATTCACGATTGGATGCTGATTGAAGGTCTGATTTATCAGAAAGTCTCGCAAATTTTAAATTTCCTCAACAAGGACATTTGTTAGGAGATGCTGCATATAAATTGACCTGTACGATAATGGTACCATTTAAAGGTAATGGTCATTTAACCAGGCAACAAATATTGTAAAATATAGCATATTGTACCTTAAGGGTAGCCATACGACAATCATTTGCACTTTTAAAGGGTAGATTTAGAAGGCCAAAATTGTTAGAAACAATAAGCTGTAGAATTAATACTATTGATTATAATAAGTACCTGCATATTACACAACATGTGTATACTTAAGAAAGATGTTAAACAGGATTACGTCAATTTGGAAAATGAAGTTTTGGAGGAACGTGTGATGAAAATTATCAAAATTGCCCCGAGAAGCGGCTACTAGAATGAAACGTAACAGAATCGTGCGTCATCTTTAATCAGTTATGAAATTGTTATGAAGAGCGGGAAAAACAGACCGAGCGACGGTGGCTGGAACGCCAAGGCCAGTGTGCGTGACCCGAAACGCTAAATAGACCGATTGTTCATAATTTTATAAACATGTTTATATAAACAAGCTAGTTGGATATAGGAATAGAAAAGAAGGATAAGTTAGTTAGAATTAAAGAGTTGAATAGCGAACAACTGAGAATGTAAATTTTACCTAAAATTGTTGGCATAAATTGTCATGTATGGATTTGCATTTTGGATGTTGGCAGTTGGCACCATGGATTGGTGTTCTGTGTTCCTTTTAAGTTCAGTTCTGTTGTTGGTTTTGTATCAGAAATCAGATAACTGCAGTAGGATTTTGTGTCTATTGTCTTTCAGCAACTGTGGAATTCTATATTGGATTGCGACTATCGCTTGATCTTGTATTATATGTACCTACTTCAATAAATCGCTTTGTCGATCGGTAATCACCGTAAAAATAACTCTTTTCTAAAATCATTAAGGGATTTTATGGAATTATTACTGTTTCTCGTATTGGTATTTCTGGAAAATCCGCGCGATAACCTTTAAATTGAGATAAGAATAATTATGTAAGGTAAAATATAAAAACTAATTTCATATCAAGGTAAGTTAAAATAAATATAATAATAATAATTAATAATATTAATCCAGATGTTACCAGTTGATATTTTAAGAAATTTTCATTTGAATAATTTGGAGAGAAGAGAACATATTCGTATTTATAATATGGAAAGACGTATCATGAGAGATAACAGTGACCCTTTTGCATTACGAGATGAACAATTTATAGGTTTGTTTCGGCTAAGTAAAGAAATGGTGCAATATGTTTACAATGAAATAAGCCCACACTTAAATCAAACAGAAAATGTCATTGCTATCCCTAACTTGCTGAAACTTTTAGTAGCATTAAGATTTTTTGCTAGTGGTTCTTATCAAAGTTGTATTGGGCAGAGTTATAATTTATCTGTATCACAACCTACTGTTTCAAACATCATCAAAGAAGTTAGCCTGGCCATCGGTGAGTTGTCAAGAAATTGGGTTAAATTTCCTCGGACTGCTGAAGAAAAAAATAGGATAAAAGGCAGATTTATGAGTCAAACACATTTTCCTGGTACTGTTGGTGCAATAGATTGCACACACATAGCTATAATTGCACCTCAAGATGAAGAACACAATTACTTGAACAGAAAAGGTTTTCATTCAAAAAATATTCAGATAGTAAGTAACATAAAAACAAGCGTATATGTATAACTAAGAGTAATAGTAATTTTACAGATTTGTGATTATGATTTAAAGATATTAAATGTTAACGCTAAACATGCTGGTGCTACACACGATAGTTTTATTTGGAGGCATTCTATAATCTATCATTTTTTGTGCGATCGTTTCTAGATAAAAGAACATTATTCATTCATACTACAAGAAGTCTATCGAGAATGCAACCATATAAAAATAATCTATCTTTTCTAGGAGATAGAAACTCATGGCTTCTTGGAGATTCTGGATACCCACAGCAATGTTATCTAATGACACCAATTATTAATGCAGCACCAGGCACTCCAGAATTTGCTTATACTCATGCTCAAATGCGAGCAAGAAATTGTGTTGACAAAACAAATCATATACGATTAAAAAATAATGTGCTTATACTCATGCTCAAATGCGAGCAAGAAATTGTGTTGACAAAACAAATCATATACGATTAAAAAATAATGTGATCTATGTATATATCAATGTAGTTGTATATTAATAAAAAATTAATTACTAAAGAAAATAAAATTCTATCATAACCGAACTTTTCCTGTCTGCCACTATCATCTACCATAGATAATCATCCAACTTCCATCATAGATGAATAATAAATACAGAAACTATCCACTAACTTACAGCAAATATATAACTGCCCTTTTTTAATCAGTAATATCCTTGTCTTCTCAACACACATAAATGTGTCGCAACAAGGCGATAGTTTTAAGTCGGCGACAATTGCTAAATCAACGTACATAATACCAAAATCGACAAATTGGAGTAAATTGTAGAATTCCATAGTACACAAAATCCCGCCCCTGTTTTGTTAGATGTTAGATGTTTTATTTAAGATATAAAGTTTTTCTATAATATTATATTAATCACTCCATGTGTTAACCACTGTGCTGGAAACATAAATAAATTATTTTTGTTTATAACAAAATATTTGTTGTTACTTGTTTTTTTCATTAAAAACTTTTTAAACAGATTTTCATATATTTCTTATATATGCCACTAATAGCTATTTATGTAACCAGTTCAAAATTTTAACAAAAGGTATTAACAAAAAACACATTCTCACGTATCAACAAACAATGTATGTTGTGCATTTTGTAAAGGAGATCATTATATCACAACATGTAAGAAATTTCTTGGTTTATATAAAAATACTCGTTTAACTGAATTAAAAAATAGAAAGATATGTACCTACTAAATGTTTAAGACTAGGGCACACCAATTTTGAATGTCGTTCAGGAGGCTATAAAAGTTTGTTGCAAATGCAAACTGTGAGTTCTGGATTCTTACGGTTCTAAGCAGCGACCGATCTTGGCGAAGTTTATCGTTGTTTGAGTTAAGCTGGAATCCGCTGACTCAATTCGAGGACCATCATGTGGGGCTATTCGATTCAAGATACATTCGTATGTTTGTTCGCAAAGGAGCGTCACCTTTTATATCCGATGTATTTAATTAATTGTAAAATGAAATCACATTGTAAAATTTGAGTTTTGTAACATAAAAATGGTAGATCCTGAATTTTACAAAAGTGAGTATATTGATTTCTTCCTGGGTTCAAGTATTTTTTAGGACCTTTTAAGTATTGAACAAATAAAATTAGGACCCGGAAAACCTATATTACAAAAAACTTTGCTAGGTTGGTTAATAGTGGGACTATAAGACATAACCTCATATAATAACAATGTGAGATGCCATCTTTCTTTGAATAGTGATTTAAATAAACAAATAGGACAATTCTGGATCACTGAAGAAGTAGTTCATAAAAATTTATATACGCAAGAGGAGTCGGAATGTGAAACTCATAGAGTTCATAGAAAATTTCCAACGAAATCCACATACCGGGCGATTTATGGTTAAATTACCGTTGTGCGAAAATTACAAAAAATTACGTGAATCACAAAAGGCTGCTATTAATAAACTTTTTCAACACTGCAAAATGTCACGAGATTTTTGGAAGCGTTGGCGTTGGTCGTACGATTATCTTCACACTCTGCAGCAAATGATCCAAATGAAGGTGTCAAAAAGATGTTTCCGACCTACAAGAAGCGTTGGTTGCTTAAGGAGGACAACGCTCTACCCCAGGTATGGCCACTCGGAAGAGTAATCGAGCTTCATCCAGAGAACGATAGTTTAGTGCGAGTAGTAAGTGTAAAAACCCGCAGTGGAGTGCTAAGGCGCGCGATAGTAAAAATTTGCGCCAAGCGGCCAGCTACTTCAATGGAAACAACTGTGGATTTTGGGAAAATGTTGTGGGAAAAAAGTCCCAAAGGTCGAAGATGGACAACAAAAGAGAAAGTGATGGCACTTGCTCTTTTGGAAAGGGGTCCACGTTGTTACAATTTCTTTCGGAAAATTGATCCAATGCCTTCAAAGAGGACATTACTTGCCCTTTCACAGAAGTCCAATTCACTCAGGAATTAATTCACATCTCTTCAAACACTTAAAAAATTATATTTGAGGACGGATGAAGAACGAGTGTGCGTTGTAGTCTTCCATGAAATGCACGAAGACATAATTGTGAGGTTTGAAGAGTTGGGTCCTCAATACCATTCTGCGGAATGGGCAAATCGTGCTCTTTCTTGTATTTATGCTCCAAGGATTAGCAGGTAAATGGAAACAACCAGTAGCATTTTTTTTCACAATGGATGTCCATCAGACATTTTGGAGAGGTGCCTCAAAAATGTTATAAATGCACAATTTTTGGCATATGAAACGATAAAAAGACCACATTAATTTTTCGAGCATTGTAGAAGCTAAAAGACAGCCATTTAAACCCCATCATGCAGTATGCGATGAAGGTGTGCGTTGCAGTCCAAGTTATGAGCCGATCTGTTGCTGCATATATGTAGCTACTGCTTAACCAGTACAGATAAATTGAGATTATTTACACCGCCTGTCTCCAAAAAAATGGAGCAAGTCATACCGTCGTCATTTATCATCCGATTACAATAAACACAAATGAAATCGTTTGGCATTTATACATAACAATATAGTTGACATAAATATCAAGATTGTTTGACAGGCAATGTTCATGCTTTAATGCTAAAAACACCTGTATAATGTTCGTAACTTTATTGTTATTATTAGAAAAAAATTTAAATAAATAGTTGACAACAGCAATGTCAAATTGAATTTTGATGTTTAGTTCCAATCAATTATATTTTCAAATATTTCTTCTTTTTTCAATGATAATCATTTTTTAGAGTGAATGTTGAAAGTTAAGTCATGACCTTTTGCAGGGAACTTAGAAACACGGACCGTAGCTATTGCCACATTTGTGCAACAAGTAGAGAAACTGTTTAATAGTTTTAATGGGTCTGCAAGGGATGCACCAGAAGGGAAAGCCCTAAAATGTTACATAACTGAAAAATCTGGTCATGTGGAATATTGGAGGAATGCCTTTAACATGGTGAAAAATTGGAAATATTTAAATTATAAAAAAGATGGTAGTACACGGGCATAATCACCATCGCAAATTGGATGGCTCACTACCATGAGGGGTGTGACAGGATTGTGGCGTGGTGACAAAGAATTCTATTATTTTCACTCACTGCGGCTTCGCACATTAAACCAGGATTGTTTGGATGTGTTCGAGGCGGTTGTGGCATTGGAGATAATCCTACCCCAGTCCAATTTTCTGCAAGTTTGAAAACTCAAATACTAAATTCTCTAACTCATTCTTTTTCTGGGGGGAATTGTGAGTATGATGAATATGAGTTGCTATCAGACCTCAGCAGCTTTCAGATGTGAATGATACAAAAATAGGGGCATTCATATCTTGAGCCACATCAAATGTGCCACCTGCCGAGTTAGTAATCCACAACTTGGACGAAGCAGTTGCCAGTAGTTGTTCCGAAACATTATCCGTGGCCTATGTGAGTGGGTTCATTGCAAAGCGTCTGCTTGATAGGATGGACTGTAACAGCTGCAAACATATTTTATTATCTACGTCACTGGATCCTCACAATGTGTTTATTTTGAACAAGGAATGGTCCGATGGGGAACGGTTGCAGTATCCTTCGGTAAAATTGGTGGTAGCTGTAGGACACTGTATTACAACCTTGGAAGTACTATTTAATATTTATCCTGTAGAAGATAGTATTGAACAGAAAATTCATTTCGAAATCAGCGAACTACTGACAAACATGAACCTGTCCTGCCCTCAGCATATCAGTGTGGTCATAGATGGTATCGCAAAGGCAATATGCAAAATTGGTATTCCGTGGTGGTGTAAACAAAAAATAGGGAACGACAGCAAGAAAGAAAAGATGGTAGGTCGTCAAAGCATAAGGTAGCGAAGTTTAAACAGCAATAACATAATAACATAATTTTTGTATACATATGATATGAATCATTTTGTATTTGTAACCAATTCTTAAACGTTGTAATATAATGAACATAGGTGTAATTATAAGTACCTATGTATCTTTTTTCGAGAGAAAATAAATAAATAAATAATATAAACATATAATAAAATAAACAAGTATTACTTTTATCGTGACTTCTAGTTCACAATTAACATAGGTTAAAGATGTGCAAAAACATAAAATCTATTATATTTACCAGCTTCTGAGAACTATGACATTTTTTTAAGCTGTGAATTGGATGCGTTCATGTTATAGAAACAACGAATATTTTTTAAAATCAGTTTTTATCTACTTTTACTCACAAAAAGGCCCAAGAGTAATGGTCAGATATTGCTGAAACTTCAAATGCTATGACAGGAGCAAATAAAACTTGGGTGCAATGGAAAAAGGTAAAAAAAAAAGGATATTGCTATTTATTTATTTAAGAATATTTCTTTCCCAGACTTGGGGAGATTTAAAAAAAATGCCAAAAAGAGGAATTCAGAGGTAATCCATTTTATGAGAGGTACAGGTGGTGGACCACAGCAACAAATATTAATGACAGAGGATGAAGAGGCAGCGATGAAATTACTTGAAACCACTGCTGTGGAAGGTGATGAAAATGTCATGGAGTCAAACGCTCATATTGTAAGTTAAGCCCTAGATAATTGATTTCTATTTTATGTGGTCTTTATACAAACATAAAATTTAAAAAAAAATAGTAGGAAATCTACTGTTAATATGTTTGTCACTAAAATGTGGATATACCTAATTATACAATAGCTTAATATTATTAAATAATATGACAATTCTTTCATCAGTCCTGAACCTATTGACGACAATACTGAATTTCAAATTTTGCCAATACGACCGAGCATTAGCAGTTCTGAACAAGTACATAGTTTCCAGTAGAAAAAAAAAATCAGTTTTTCTACTGCCTACTATATCTAGTCGAAGAAAGGATCAGTAAAAAATTACACTGAAGGCGCGAAATCTGGACAATTCGACCTCTAATAGTTAATCGGATCCGAAAGGGATGTTTGATGTTACCAAGGTTTCCAGAGGTCGCTATCGACAAACAAATTATACCCTTCACCGGCGTTTGCAGATTGAAACAATTTGTCAGAGGTAAACCAAACCCCGAGGAACTGAAAAATTTTGTCTGTGCTACCCCTGTCTCGACTTTAAAATTTACCAAGGAAAGAATACATTTTTAAATGAAAAATCAAAAAACCTAGGGATTGGTCCTTCTAAAACCTTAAAAGAAGGTACACATATTTTCATTGACAGATATTTCACTACAATACCCTTCCTGGAACACATGATTAAGAAAAAATCAGGGTCACTGCACTGGTACGATAATGAAGTCAAGAATTCCTAAGACTGTCCATTTAACATTTGAAAAGACAATGGCAAGACTTGGGCGAGGTTCCTCTGAAATGTCAGTTAGAGCAGATGGTATAATTTTGGTAGTACAGTGGTTTGATATGAAAAATGTTCTGCTTGCTTCTACAGGCTAGCAGGTAGAACCTCAAGACTAGTCTAACATAAGCGCTGGTCTAAAAAAGAGCCAAAGTATATTCCAAGACCAAATACCAAAACAAAATTTTATTGCGATAATTAGTAGTGATATCGTCCTGATGAAATTTCTTTTGTACTTTTGGGTACCTAAATAAAATTTTTCAAAAACATTTCAGTGACGTTTTTGTACCAAAAGAAACAAAACTTCCAAATATTAAAAAAAATAAAATCATTTATGGCAATTAGATTTATTTCTCCAGATTTTGCAAAGAAACCTAGAAGCATTTATGAAATAGATAATATACACTGAGCTCGTAAAGTTTGGAATAAATTCGAAAAATCGTTACTGAAGGGTTTTGACAGGAAATGCTCGGACACGTCAACTTTAGTTTATAAAATGTCACTTTTTTTAGCAATCGACTTTTTTTTTGTTTTGGTTGTTTTTGATCTATGACGTCATCGGCAATTTTTTTAAATGGCAACCCATATTTTTTTCCACGGATTTCGATAGAGCACATTTTTCTGAGTACGAATATGTCAAAAACGCATGACCTTCAAGATGGAAGTTTTCGAGATATTCGGTTCCAAAGTTTCAAGAATGCATTATACAAGCGATGACAAAATACTAATCATTTATCAAGGAAGCGCTGGAAAAATTACAGTTTTGATAGTTGAAGTTTGTTCTCGCAAGTTTGTGTTTTAAACTGTCTATTATCTCGAAAACTTCCATCTTGAAGGTCGTACGTTTTTGACATAATATTCATGCTCCGTAACTGATCATAAAAATTTCGATTCTTTCCCTTTCACTCAAACGACGGACCATTTTCAAATAAAATGAATTCTGATAGAATAATGATTAATCAACTTAAAATAAAACACAAACTTGCGAGGACAAACTTCAACTATCAAAACTGTAATTTTTCCAGCGGTTCCTTGATAAATGATTAGTATTTTGTCATCGCTTGTATAATGTATTCTTGAAACTTTGGAACCGAATATCTCGAAAACTTCCATCTTGAAGGTCATACGTTTTTGACATATTCGTACTCAGAAAAATGTGCTCTATCGAAATCCGTGGAAAAAAATATGGGCTGCCATTTAAAAAAATTGCCGATGACGTCATACATCAAAAACAAACGAAACAAAATAAAAGTCGATGGCTGAAAAAAGTGACATTTTATAAACTAAAGTTGACGTGTCCGAGGATTTCCTGTCAAAACCCTTCAATAACGATTTTTCGAATTTATTCCAAACTTTACGAGCTCTGTGTATGATCACAGCGTTTCCCTTACTTTTGTTATATATTGGCCCAATAATTTTAAAGAAAATTCTTAATTTGGATAGATATAGACACTTTTTATTTTTAATTATAGCGATTAGGTTGCTATGTAAGAAAAAACAAAGTTTAGATAAAACTGATTATGCACAACACTTACTAATATATTTTGTATAAAAAGTTACATACATATACTCCAAAAAATAAAGAACGAAAAGAACTTCTCAATGCATTACGAAAAACAGGACATTTTTTAAGCAGTAATAATGTTTGTAAACCAGTACAAAAACTACGTTCACTTGGTAAAATTATACCATGTAACAACTGCCTTAGACTCTATTCATCCAAGTTGCTTTGGAGACATAGAATCAAATGTATGAGGGAAAAACTAAAACACATCAAGCAGATGCTCAGAATTTACTAATTGCCCGTTTAAGGACTGATTTGCAATTAAGGGAAACTGTTTTTTTTTCCAAAATGAGACCTGATGAAATTTCTCTGGTCGCAAAAAAAGACCATTTAATATGTGCTTACGGCACTAGATATATGAAAATTCTTCGTCACAAACATTTTATAAATGTTACATCTCGGAAAATGAGGGAACTTGGGTTGAGGAAAAAGAAGGCCAAAAATTTGCAATCATCATCAGGGAGTGAATTGAGTGATACTGATGGAACTGTGACACCTCTACCCACACCAAGCAGATACAGGTCTTATTGTATCTTTTATATGACTTTAGTAGGTTAGCCATTGTTTATTGCGTTACATCTAAAGATGAGGTTTTCCAATATTTTGAAAATTATGTAATTTTAGTAGAAAATCAGACCGGTAAACGAATAAAAGAAATTAGATGTGATCGAGGAACGGAATATTTAAATAAGAATGTTTACGAATTTACTAACAAAAAAGGCATATGGCTACGTCCAAGTCCTAGCTACACTCATCAATTAAATGGCGTTGTGGAACCGTTATGGATAGTGCTCGTTGGAATATCAGCATATATAGGTAATCGAACAATAGGGTCTCATAACTTCAATAAAACTCCTACGAAATTTGTATAGGTAGAAAACCAGATATTGCAAAAAATTACAGTGATATAGGTTATCGTATTTTAGTAAATGATCGGATTATTGAAAGTAGACATGACCGATTTATTAAACAGAATAAAAAGAATTTAAAAATTGCAATTGATCATGAAAATGTAGATGAATAGGATAATGAGAATATAGGGGAGCAATAAAATAAAGTTTATTCTAAAGTAGTTGCAATTGAAATAGTGATGAACGAAAGAGACAAAATAAAAAAAACATAATGACTACATTAGTAATGCTTATTTTTCAAATATGGTTGTTCGAATAAGATCAAAAGATCTCCTGATAGGCGATATAATTGACCGGAAATCTCGAAGTGGAAATCTGATTTAGTTTTGGGTAATCCAAATCTTTGGATTTCACGAAAACAGAAAGTAGTGACACGTTCATCTTGCCATGCTGAATGTATATCTTTAGCCGATGCTGTTGATGAAATTATATTCTTAAATGGCATAGTTAAAAATTTGTCCATTAAAATGAATACTCCTGTTGAAATATTTGAGGACAATTCAGCTGCAAAACATTTAGCTGTAAATGAAAATTTCTTTAAAAACACTAAACATATAGATGTGAGTTATCAAACAACAAAAATCTTATTAGTGTTGTTAAGATTTCCTCAGTAGTTAAAATAGCTGATGTTTTCACGAAAGCATTAGGGACGATTATATTCGCAAAATTAAGAAGTTTATTGAAAGTTGAGTAAACTTTTTATTATTCATTTTATTAGTATGTAAATTATGTAAAATGCAAATGATGAAGCTTATGAAAGAAAGGAGGTGTGTTAAATCTACTGATCCATGGTTCTTTCATATCTTCCATCTATTAATGATAGTTTAAGTTGGTACTGCAAGTGTATCTCCTTTTATCCATGGATATAATCTTCAGTGAACACAGAGAATTTATTCACTTTTTCCGTGGGTATATACACTGATGTCGTTCTGGGTTGGTGTTTTTTGTTTTTTCAAGAATGTTAAGTTTGTAAATTATATTATATGAGAGTTGTTGGATTGGAATAAACTGAAATAGTAAGTGCGGCTCTTTCATTTTAACAGAAATTAAAAGACAAAAGTGAAATGGAAAATTATGTATATGCGGAAGAAAAGGAAATGGAAATAGCATAAGCAACTGCTACGTGTTAGTTGACAGAATCTTTACAAGAAAATTTATCACTGCATGCTCATTGGCTGGAGCTGCTCGAGGAGTGAAAGAAACAATTCCATTTAAAATTTTTAGAAATGTAATCGATCTTTTCTTGTTTGTTGTTGAATTGTCAAATGACGATTTTACTTTGAAAGATTGCGAAGATTTTTTTAAAAGCGTTATAAGAAATTCGACAAAGATAAATGAAAACGCTGTAATCAGAACCTCAAAAGCATGTATGTAATGGAGGAATAAAAACTGTTTCAGTTCAGTTTTCGGTGGAAAAAATTATAATATTACATACAGAGAATCGATTTATAAAATTAGATTTTATATATTCATAAAATGTGTTATATTTAATGACAGAGAATAACTATATTTTAACTTCGCTGTTGACGTGGGACTCATCATATTCAACGTATTCGCTCTCGCACTCGATTTCATCTTCAGAGGCGATTTCATCATCTGATTTCATACAAAATAAGATTTATTACAAAAGAAAAACATAAGTGCACAATGAGTACCGAAAAATTTATCTCGTTTGGAATCAATCACAACGTCTTCGACAGTGGATGGAACCTGCAGTCTATCAAACCATTTGAAGTCATACTTATTTATTTCAAACCATCCGCAATTTGTTGGTTTCAATGACGTCAGTGCATTTTGGTACGCATGTTTCCATATTCTAGCAATATTCACTGATCTTACATAATGTTGTATCAATTCTCTTTGACAAGGAGGTATTGAAGAAGCATCAATATTCTGTATTTTGTTTGAAATGGTTTTGAAATGTCACTAACTGTATAATTTTTAAAAAGATAAAAAATCGAGCCCTAGTAGTCGTACCAGCCATGTAGAAGTATACAATCGCAGTTAAATAAAGATCAATTGGGATTGGGATAAAAACGTAAATACACGCAGAGGTTTAGGGAGAATTGGAAAATATAGATTCCAGTGTGACCAAAATGATAATACAATTTGTAGAGCTTGTAATGTGAAAAATTGTCGGAAGTATGTCGCATTTAGTACTGCATGCAGTACTCCTCCTTTTAAGGATGTATCTACAGAAATTGAGAATGCATCTCAGTCAACCAAGTAAACTTCACAATCTCCACAATCTGTTGAACAGTCTCTCGTAATATTTACGATTATATTGGTAGCAAACGATGTACTGAATATAACGAATGCCAAATTTTTGGTGAAGAAACCACGTGACTTTAAAACCAAGTCAAACAAGGTAGTTATCTTTACAAACAAATCATTAGAATTTATTAGAACATTTTTTTACTCGTGCAACATTGGAAGACAATCTTCAAGCGGCACAAATAATACTTATAAGTAGCTTTATCCAACGATCCCTATGACTTACAAACCCTCACACAGGGCACTTTCTAATCGGTTGCGAACTAATTAGCCAGAAGCAGTTTACGACCCACGAAATCTATAAAATCATTACAAACAACTCTAACAAATGGTGCAAAATTTTTGACGACATTGGTGTAGGGACTATTTACATACCTACCCTAACTCAGAGTAAAGTGGAACACAGCCCAGCATAACATCCGAATAGGTACTCTCTTATTAATACAAGATTACAACGCTCCTCCCGTAAAATAGGCATTTGGTCGATGACCGCTTTCCACACGCCAGACGGTGCTGCTTACGAGTTTGCGGTGATGCCTTTTGGGCTCAAAAACGCCCCGACATTTCAGAAGCTAATGATGGTTACGTGGACAAATTTGTACGTGTATTTGGATGATATAATCATTTATTCACGAGAGGAGCACATCCAACATCTAACTTTAGTCCTGGAACGTCTGAGGTGCCACGGGCTGAGGTGTAGTCTGAAGAAGTGTAAATTCGGGCTATCCTCGTTAAACTACCTCGAACATACCATCACCGCAACTCATAATCAGGCTCAGAAGAAGCACCTCTGGAAAATAGAGTTTTACATCCCCAACCACGCAGAAAGAGTTGCAACAATTCCTCGGAGTCGCAAACTGGCTCCGGGAGTACGTACTCAATTTTTCGGCTATTGCCGTCCCCATAACACGGTTGCTGGGAAAACGAAAATTCGTTTGAGATGATGAGACCGAAGAGGCTTTCCAAGAGCTCAAGAGAGCATTACTGCAACCATTAAAGCTCCACCGACCTGACCACACCAAAGAATTCATCCTTCAGACAGATGCCAGCGCTGTCGGTATGGACGGTATTTTACCAGATGAGCGACGACGGTCGGAAAGAAACAAATTGTGTCATGCGCAAGCGCCAAGTTTACGAAACTTGAAACTGTAAATCATTGCAACGAGCAGGAGGTCGTGGCCGTCGTCTGAGTATGCCGACGGTACAGACCCCTGCTCGAAAGTCGTGAGTTTCTTTCTACTGAGGACAGACAGTAGTGCCTTATTACGGTTGGACAGATATAAGGCGGAACGAGCTAAGTTATTGAGGTATGCATTACCACTGCAAGAGTTTACCTTTCCCCCTTATTTTTTGAGATGAAGCAAAATTTTTCCTACAAAAACTTTGAAGAATGAGCAGAAGATCTCGAAAACATTAAGTTGTATCTATCATTCCATTTGATTTTTTAAAAATAAAGCAGTTTTTACTTTTGTTTTAGAAATTAGAAACTAAAAATAATTTTATTGAATTTCTAGTGGCCACATTAGTACCACCCCATCTCCGCTGAGTTTAGCCAATCACCCTACTGTCCACTGACAGCAGTGGTGCACGATCTGTACACCAGAGTACGATTTAAAGGTCGCACTAGTAATTGTATGAAAGTACAGGCGGTTTCTGTCGTTACAGACATTCCAAATGTCGTGTCGAGATGGAATCCGGAATCCGTAATCCAGAACGAACTTCACAACGATGCTTCTGGAAGCAGCAAGATTTGTAAAAATAAACAAGATACTTTTGCAAAATACTCTCCTAGGAAAAAAAAATTGAAGATCAGTTGTAGGAACATATTATTTACCTGCATAAAATTGGGTATCATCGACAATTGGTCTAATGTTTCGTGGCTTTATGAAAAAGCTCCCAAGTTGAGTACGCGTGTGGCAGAAGGGCTTTCAACCCCAAGAGCTATAGGACCGACATGACTTGCTGCCGACTTTATTTACAAAAATTTGAGAGAGTTAATGACAACTACGATTTGTTCAACAAGCCAAGTCACAAATTTAATTGTGATAAGACTGGCTTGCAGCTGATTTATAAATTCAAGAACGTGGCGAACGTTCTGTTTTCTTCAAACTAATGCAGAAAAAGTGAAGACAGTTTCTGTGATGGCATGCTTCTCTGCTAGTGGTCAATACATACCTCCTATGGTAATTATTAAAGGCAAAAGGTTTAATCCGAATTTTGAAGTTGGTAACAGGAACAAAAATTGTTCTGTTCTATCTGATACTGCTTAAAAGTTTTCTTTAAATTTTATGATCACAATATATTGGCAGACCAGAAATATTTCCTGAAGTTGTATTGAAAATATGGTGATCTGTATAAACATGGTTTTATTAGTACAGTTCAACCGGATCTAGATGAATCTATTGATGTAGATCACTATGAAAGTCAGTTTGATTTTCGTTCCGATTGAAGTACGACCCCTGCTCTGAGATTTTAATTCCCTTTGGGAGGAAATTATTAATGAGCAGCAAAGGTAATGCATGCTTATAAAGGATCATTTTTATTATACAGGAATCATATTATTAAAATTTCGGTAAATATGACGTTGAAACAATTAGAAGTAAACGGAAAAGGGCTCGTAAGAATTATAGAAACAGAATTCCCTCTGGAGTTTCAGCGGAACAAAAATTAAAGGCCGAAAAAATTAAGCAGATATAGAAACTGTGAAGTACCTCTAGGGCATTTACGGATATGGAAAGCAGTAGATCATCCAAGTCCTCAGATGTCACACTAGCAGATGAAGATTTTTCTGCTACAATAAGAAATTTATCCCGCAATGAACTAGCAGCAAAACAGAATTTTTAAATACAAATAGCTCAAAATTTTGATCATTTTCCTTATTTAGTTCAAACACAAGCAAATATAAATATAATGCAAATTATTGCTGCAGCAGAGGTGAAACATGGTCGACACTAAAATTATATAAATAAAAATGTTTTATACTTAATAAATGAATTTAATTTTGTAGTTTTATAGAAAAAGTGCTTCATATTTCTATGATAGAAACATATTTCAATTATATTTCAATGTACAGTGATGGCTGGTGAAAATTAAATTGTTAATGTTAATAGTTTGATAATGATGTATATGTATATGTTATAGCGCTTTTTTAGGGGGGATTTCTAGATCCATATAGAGAATTTTCATGACGAAAATCTCTTGGTTAAAATAAAAAAGATTAGTAATGACGATCCCGAGTAGCTTTAAAATTCTTTAACAATCAAAATAGAAACAGCTAATATAAAAAGTTTTTAATTATATTTCATGTGATATATCACAATAAATTGATATGTTACAAGATTCCAGTGCCACGGTACTGAAGTAGGATCACTTAACTAAGATTGTTCTTAAATATACCTCGTGTTGCATTGGATGTTTCCGTATAATTATTCTCTTCTATCTAATATCGCGTTTTTCAATATAAGGTCTTATTGACGATAATAAGTTCTCAAAGGCTTCTGGTCTCATGCGAAAAAAAATCGCATTAGTTGACGGTATTCAATTGAATTTCAGCAATTAAATTTTAACCAGCGAAACATTTTCTTCTAGCTTATTTTTTGAAAATAGACCTTATCCATACAAATTAGAATGTTTCATGGCATATCCGAAAAAAATCAAATTTCAATAGATCCACTTAATAAAATGTACTAAGGTCCAGTTGTACAGGCTTTTCATAAATCAGTTGCTTAATTAAGTACTATTTTAAAGTTAAGTTTTAATAAAATACCAATGCACCAGTTTTCTTGATCAAATTCGTATATATGTCTTTGTTTATGAATATGTGGAATGTTTCGTGATTAAATTTTTATCTTTGGTTTTATAGCCTCCTCAGTTTCCAGGTATCATGTGATACCACAGTTTGAAATTTTTTCCTGCGAGCGCTATGCCGTTTTAAAGCTTGTTCCCGAGCATATCATCTATAATATACTACTACCTATCATGAAAAATCGGAGCGACGTCATAAAAACAATCGTAACCCCACTTTTGTTCAAATGTTTTCAGTGTATTTTGTACAAAATGTGTGCTCCGCAAAAGAAGCTTACAAATACTAGTAAGTAATCATTTTTTAAATTATATTTTATTTTATGTCAGTCAGGAACAAGTGTAGTGTATTTGTGTAACCAAAAATTAGATTTTGTAACGATGCCAGGGTCATTGTCTGGATGGATCATAGGTGATACTGTGGGCGTAATGGTTTATTTAAATAATTGTTATTGCAGCTAATACTATTAAATACTATGGATTTTTTTTATTTCTAGAGCAGTGGCTCACACAACGTGAGGAAATTGCCGCGAACATAAACTTGGATGAATCGGACGTAGATGACGATCTTTTGTCTGATTCTAGTGAGAGCGAAGACGAGGCAGTTTTACCCCCAAGGAATGATGTTCCATATTCAATAGATGATGCAGACAGTGACTCGTCTGATGATAACGTGTCTCTCGTAATTTTGTAACCTCTATAAAAAGAAGATGGCTTCGTGGTGACTCATGCCCTGCCTAGACAATTTGACCGTAATCGGGAAGTTCGGGAAGTCAAAAAGCCAATTGATTATGTTAAGAACAAGGAAGCTTCTTTTAACTGACGAACGGCTATCGGCATGTGCAATGATGTCACCGACGTCACCGAGATTGGGCTGACGAAGCAGTGCGGGCCACGGGGTGTTGAGCTCGCCGAGCCCAGGGATATGGGACTCACTGACTATCAAGCCTTTCGTTTGGCAACTACTTTATTAATTCATTGTGCATGGCAAAAAGGCCGTTAAATCTATTTTTTTAATTAGTGCATCTTAAAAACTTAACAATTATTTCAATCGATACCTTGGCGATAGTTTTTTGTATCACTGACTAAATTTACAAATATGCGAGAAGTTCTTGTTACCGGGAAATCGTTAGGTACTACTGTTTAGTAAGTGTTCTTTACGCTGCATCATTATTAGCATTTATAAATTGCCTAGGTTAAAAATGTTCTGGCAGAGAGATTCCCGCGTCTCTATTGCTTCGGACAATATTTCTCGCAACCGCTTTTATTCTCTCCGAACTCATCTAGAGATAGCTGATGATATTATTATCAGTAAAGAATAGAAAGAAGCAGACAGGTTTTGGAAGATACGATCAATGTTAGACATGATCCAAAAGGCTTGCAGAGAAAATTTCCGACCACAAGAGACATCAATCGACGAGCAAATGGTACCATTTCATGGAAAAGTTGCAATGAAACAGTACGTGCGTTGTAAACCGTATCCCGTTGGTCTAAAAAACTTTGTAATGACCACTCCAGGAGAAATACCTCTAGACTTTTATTTGTAAGAAGGCAAAGGACATACCATAGAGTTTGCTTTGATTCCCACACCGGAAAAACTAGATGTTGGTGGTCGAATGTTCCTAAAATTGACAGATACACTACCGCAAGGAACATCAGTGTACACAGATAGGTACTCTACGTCAATTTCATTTATTGACACACTACTGTTGCGTTGTATTACATTAGCTGGGATCATTATGAACCGTGTCCCCAAGGAAATTGATAATGAGCTCAAAAAAGCAGGGGGAGGTTCCTTTGATTTTCTAATCAGAAAAGATAAAAAGATGTGTGCCATAAAATGGTTTGATTCAAAACCAGTTCATTTTGCATCTTCTGTATGTGGAGCTCTTGCACGCGGTGATCTAAAGCTGAACGTAAATATATCTAAGTGAATCAACCTGCAGTTGTGAAGAGTTACAATATCAACATGGGTGGCGTAGATTTACTCGACCGAATTATTGGTAATTATGCGATGCGTACAAGAACTAAGAAATGGACAATTCGAACTATCTTCCATTTTTTCGAATTTGTCAATGCAGCTAGTTGTCTTGAATATCGTGAAGATGCTTCTAACGCAAACATGCAGCGCAAAGAGATATTAGATTATTTTAATTTTAAATTTTCTATAGCGAGGGATTTGCTTGCTGCTGGTATGTCGAATGACAGTGACAGTTCTGCTTCTGATTCTGAAAGCGGTGACAATGATGCGCGTTCTCGAAAACGAAGAAGAATAAGGTCAGTTCCAGATCGTAGCTCCAGAAGAAAACATGCAAAACATATACCAATAAATATGACTGAAGCTCAGAAAACACGTTCAAAATGTAGATATCCTGGCTGTAAGATGTTAACTTTTGTAAAGTATAATGTTTTCCTCTGTTTTTCAACAAGTAGAAACTGTTACTTAAATTCCACGAAAACTAAATTTCATGAAAATATTTGCTTTTAAAAAAGAATTACCTAGATTTTGGTAATCTAAGAGATTTTTTCTTGTGTGTTTTTAAAGAAAACAGGGTTTTATTATTTTTTTTAATAAAAATTAATTAAATATCATTACTTTTTTATGGTTGTTGAGTTCCAAAGTATCATATTTGATACATACTTTTTAAAGGAATGTTTGAAAAAAAAATATTTTGGTTTCGAAGTGTTATATAACTTCTGAACAACAAAAAAAAACACGAAAAATTTTTAGGACTCCCAATTCAAAGTTGGGAATGAGGAGGATAGAAAAGTGTGGTTATGTTGCATTTCGCATTATGTTTTGTCGTGTTGTGACACCTGACGAACTAAGATTGACAATACGCAGACTTAAAAACAGAAAAGCCCCCGGACCCGACAATATACATAACACGACACTCAAACGACTACCACACAAGGGCCTCACGGCCCTACTAAACATAACAAACGCGACACTCAGACTAAGACACTTCCCTACCCGCTGGAAAACAACAAACATAATCCTTATCCCAAAACCCAACAAAGATCACACCATCCCATCCAACTACCGGCCCATTAGCCTGCTCCCGGCTATGAGCAAAGTGGTAGAAAAAATTATCCTAACCCGTCTAAGAACCCACTCCCAAGAACTGCAAGTCATTCCAGACGAGCAGTTCGCCTTCCGACCCAATCACTCCACTGAACTCCAAATCCTTCGCCTTACCGAGCACATCACGGCGGCCTTCAACAGGGGACAGTACACTGGTGCTGTCTTCCTGGACGTCGCAAAGGCCTTCGATACGGTTTGGCATGAAGGCCTACTGATGAAAATGCTCACCAACCAATATCCCATATCCTTTACCAAACTCATAAAATCCTACCTACACCACCGAAAATTCCGCATCCAAATCCAAGATTCCCTTTCCACCACCCGTCCCATGGAGGCCGGTGTCCCCCAGGGCACCGTCCTGTCCCCACACCTATACACCATTTACAACTCCGACATCCCACATCCCCCCAACACCAACATATACTTATACGCCGACGACCTGACAATCACATCCCAATCCGTAGATCCTAGATATTCCGTCTACCTCCTCCAAAGCTCCTTAGACCAACTTGAAACCTGGTGCAACAGGTGGAAAGTCAAAATTAATCCCAACAAAAGTTCGGCTATCCTTTTTACCAAACGAAAAATCCCACAAAACCTTGACAGACTGACACTATCCCAGGAACCCATCTCCTGGAATCGACAAACACGATACCTGGGCGTGACGATGGACCAGCGTCTCACGTGGAAACCGCACATCGTGGAGACGGTGGCGCGAGCGAAGACCACCAGGGCTAGGCTCTATCCCTTACTCAAAGGTGGAAACACCCTCAGTTTAAGGAATAAGCGAACGCTTATCAAGGTGGTACTTCAACCGCAGCTAACCTACGCCTCCACGGCGTGGGGTCACGCGGCAAAAAGCCACTTAAAGTCATTACAGGCTGTGGAAAACATAGCCCTCCGCACGGCCACCGACGCGCCCTGGTACGTAAGAAACACTGACATATTACGAGACTTACAATACACAAACGCTACACAGACAATAAGACAAAACGCGGAGAAACGATTTGACGTAGCCGCTAGACATGACAATCCCCTCCTCAGGCAAGCCGTTGACTACGTACCCGACGTGACCGACAAACACAAAAGACCTAGACACCAACTTTTTGACCCTGGGTGACCACCCCAATGACCCCCCCCCTGCCCGCTAACCTTTTCTGTTTCAAAGACAGCCAGGATCAAGAAACACAGACACACACACACACATACACACCCCCCATACCCTCCTTACCCCTCCCCTCCCGCGCTAGCCTAAGGGCCACCTTAGCAAAGCGCATCCCAGGCTGCATAGCCGCACTACCCTACCCAACCATACCACACATAAACATGACACTACCCCCGGGGTTTACACAGACGAGCCGGCGAAGCAAGAAGAGCGCCAGAAGAAAGGGCCCTAGCCGGCGGGGCCCAGCCAGGACAAAAGGAGGTCCCACAAAGCGCCTACACCGGCCGCATTTGCGGTCGGGGTAGACGACGGATGGGGCCCACCTACGAAGGCTGTCCAGGCCTACACGAGATGAGGCAGGATAAAGAGGGATAATCCCCCTCGATCCCAAATCATTGAGGCCAATTTCTAGCCATGGAATAATGGCGCGTGTCGTGTTGTGTTCACTTTTCAATAGGTTTTTGTTCTGAATAAAACTATCTACATATTAATCCGTTGCAGCTTCTATCCTCTGTCCAAGATGTCCTCTTGTTTCATTTAAACGTCAACATTGTATCGTGGAAAATTTACAAGAAAAAAATCGTTCCGTAAATTAGGTATACGTTTGAGGCTTAAAATATTCTCTTAAATGTTACTTTAAAATTCAAAGACATCATTGAGTCGAACAAAAGTGATTGTTACTTGGAGAAAGAAAGAAGTTCCATGGAGAAAAGTACATATGTAAGAGAAGGAAGAGGGAAGTTCCTACTGCTGATTGCTGACAGTGCTGACCCCAATATTAAGCCACTACTTCGGACTCAAGAATTGTCTCCTGGACTAAGGGCTATACTATTTCCTTTTCTCGGAATGTTTATCAATCCTCAGTGTCACAAAATAAAGATTGGTCTGTATCAAACAATAAAAGTAGTTCAGAAGCTATTTATTTCTCATTTATTAATAATAGGAGCTATTCAGAGATGTACAGGGTGGTTGATTTTCGATAGTTTTATAGGGTACAGCCAAAACGGTGATAGATACAAAAAATCTGATATCGATGTCCCGTCCTCTTTTTTTGAGTTTACTTCGCTGGTCCCAAAAGATCTTGGCTAACTTGATTAGTTTTAGATATACAGGGTTTTTTTGAAAAATGGCCCATTTACATTAACCTCTCTATCTCCGTTGTCATTCAATTTACAAGAAAAAAGTGTGCACATTATTTGTTCCATTTTTTATTAGGAAGCCATTGGCGTACTCAGATTTTTTACAAATCGCACAGTTTCTCCGATATTGCATAAACATAGGTTTTTTTAAATAGAACACCCTGTATTTGGCCATCCCGTTGAATAGCATTTTTTTTTACCTTTTCAGCTATATATAATAATAGATACTTTTTATTTGCCTAAATGAAGAAAAATGCAAAAATGTATAGATATAGATATTTTTTCAGTTGGCCATGTTATTTATTGTTATATTTAGTATTGGTCTCTTCGTTTTCTATTATTATTTTTATGTTAAGCACCTAACTTAGACTAAAAGATTAAAAAAAAAATAAATTAGATTATCCATTTATCTTTACTTAATAGGTTTAATTATAGGTACACTTATAACTATTATCTAAACATAAACTAAACAAAAATAACAACTATAAAATGAGAGAAACAACAATAAAACAAAAATGACATAACAAAGTCACAGCAAGTGCTCGAATTGTCGGCCATTTTCGTTGATACATAACTGACAACGTTTGGCAATGGAACGGGTCGCATTGTAAATGTGAATATTTGACACCCGCTGAATATAGTTTTCAAAATGTTCCCTTAGCTCCTCGACATTATTAGCTCTATACTTATAAATTTTGTCTTTAACATCCCCCCAAAAATAAAAGTCTATAGGGGTTAGGTCTGGTGACCTAGGCGGCCACCTGTTTGGTCCGTACGTACCGATCCAATTGTCCCCGAAATTATGATTTAATAATTCTCTAACTATGTGGGAATTATGTGGAGGCGCACCATCATGCTGAAAGAACATATTATATCGTTGAGCTAGTGACATATCGTCCAGCAGTTCAATAATATTTTCTTGTAAAATTCTCACATATCTCTGAGCGTTAAGGTTTTCATCGTACATTTCGTAAGCTAACACTCTATTGTGGAAGAGAGCTACCCATACATGAAAACCAAATCGCCCTTGTTGAATTCTGGCCACAGTTTGGTGAGGATTAACATCTGACCAATAACGCGCATTATGCCGGTTGAATATACCTTCGCTGCTTATAAAAGCCTCGTCGGTCCAAATAACATTTTGAAAAAAATTGGGGTATACATGAGTTTGCTGCAAAAACCATTGGCAGAAAATGATGCGTCTCTCTTCATCTCCTGGATGCAAATGGTGGACTTTTCTTATAGTATATGGTCGAAACTTGTGTTTTTTTAAAATTCTCAATGCTTTGAATTTACCAATTCCTATCGTTCTTTGAATTTCTCTGCTGGATACGTTGGGATTTGCGACAACAAAAGCTAAAGTATTGATTTCATCATCTTCTCTATTCTGTATATTATAAGATTTAGCTCTCGGTTTTTGAAAAGAACCAAACTCACACAAATTATCATAGAGTCGGCTAAAAATTCTCTTTTCTGGCTGATGACGCTCTGGGTATCTCTCCAAATATAAGTTTAAAGCTGTGTCACTATTTTTTTCACTTTCAATGTAACACTCTAACATTTGAACTTTGTGAAGATTTTCGTACACCATTTTTATACTTTTCAAAATTAAAACCAAGTAATAGACGTTTAACAAGCTTTCAATCAGTCAAAAATAAACTAACTGTCAATATTAAACAACAAAAGACGAATAAATAAATAACATGGCCAACTGAAAAAATATCTATATCTACATTTTTGCATTTTTCTTCATTTAGGCAAATAAAAAGTATCTATTATTATATATGGCTGAAAAGGTAAAAAAAAATGCTACTCAACGGGATGGCCAAATACAGGGTGTTCTATTTAAAAAAACCTATGTTTATGCAATATCGGAGAAACTGTGCGATTTGTAAAAAATCTGAGTACGCCAATGGCTTCCTAATAAAAAATAGAACAAATAATGTGCACACTTTTTTCTTCTAAATTGAATGACAACGGAGATAGAGAGGTTAATGTAAATGGGCCATTTTTCAAAAAAACCCTGTATATCTAAAACTAATCAAGTTAGCCAAGATCTTTTGGGACCAGCGAAGTAAACTCAAAAAAAGAGGACGGGACATCGATATCAGATTTTTTGTATCTATCACCGTTTCGGCTGTACCCTATAAAACTATCGAAAATCAACCACCCTGTACAATTTACAAGAAGGGCAATTTATTTCACCAATTTCCTTACTTCAAAAATCTAATGGTACAAATATGATGAAGAATAAAGCAATTAGTATGGGCTAATTCGAGACAGTTGCCAAAAGTGTGCATCAAGTGCGTGTCAACCATTAAGTCAACGATGTATAAAGTGCGACGTTTGAGAAGCTGCTCTGTGTTCGCTTCAAGAGCGATTACCCGTTAAGGGTCTTGCAATAGGTGGGACATTGAAAGTACCCCGGTCCTTTCAAGGCCTGGAGTATGTTAAATGTTACAGTTATTTTAGTTCTTTGAGTTGTCGATATGCAAGTTGGCACCAATGTTTTGAACCTGAGAGAGGCAGTCATAGTCAGTATTATTCTAGTATTTTTCCATGCATACGCGCTGTCTGTGTAACTAAAAACGAAAATAAAGCATAAATACAGTCCATTATTATCCAACAGTGGCGATACTGTTGTTAGAAGTAGGGGAAAGTGGTACACATTCGGCCATAGGGAACATTCGATTACCCTCATTAACAGACCAGGCAATAAAGAACGATTTACCCCAAAATATCTAGATTTTCGCGGCCCGGTCCGATCTTAATGCGGTTTTTTGCATTTTGTTCAGAAAGACCGTCGGAAAAAAGTCCCGCCTTTTTTATTATCCGGAAGTGACGGAAATGCATCGCGGGTGCATAAAGAGCATCGCATCCGAGAAACTTGCCAAAGTGCACGAAATACCGCAAAAATTGGTACTCGGGGGTTTTGGGGTGCGCAGAATTGGAATATGCATATATCCAGGCCACCCGACCCCCCGGGGGGCGACTTCCGGCCGCCTGGGAGGCGCGGGGGGCACGTGGATTGCAAAGTTCTCCGAATGACTGGAAAAATGGATCTCGGGGGTTTTCGCGGGTGCTGATTCCGAATTCGAGGGTGAAAATTACCCCCGAGTACCTATTTTTGCGGTATTTTGTGCACTTTGGCAAGTTTCTCGGATGCGATGCACTTCTAGATGCACTTTATGCATCCGCGATGCACTTCCGCCACTTCCGGATAATAAAAAAGGCGGGACTTTTTTCCGACGATCTTTCTGAACAAAATGCAAAAAAACTGCATTAAAATCGGACCGGGCCGCGAAAATCTAGATATTTTTCTCTTTATTGCCTGGTATATAAATCCGAATTGCGTTTGAATTTGGCGCCCAAACCAACCTCAGCTGTGAGAGAAAACAATATCTGGCCTTGGCCGTGTGTAAGCAATTGTGATTTAGAAACGTTATACATTTTGTTTATATTGTGATTTATTTCGTATGTAAGGTAGGTTTTTTGAGTATAATTGTTTGTTTGATTTACAAGTCAAATTTGTCATAAAAAAAATGCCAATCAATATGTATATGATAAAAAATTATGTACTTTTTATTGCCTAGCAAAACATAACCTTCAAATAGCCTCTACTATTTGAATTTTAATTAATATTATTTTCTGAGCAGGTGGAGAAGGTTCGGCTATCTGTTATGGTGAAGATTCGGCTGGTAGCCGAATGTTCCCCATGTAAATTTTTTATATAAATCTTTTTCATCTCCAAGAAAGTTATAATTATTCTTAAATTATTTGTTTTAGATGTCAAAGAATTACATAAAAAAATATAAAACTGGCCATTAAAGCTGTATTGAGAGGCACTTTAAGTCAGTACAAAGGTGCCCAAGAATACCAGGTTAAAATACAAAACCTACAGTCTAGAATCAAGGCCATTTTAAAGAAAAATCAAAAGAAGAGCTTCTGGCTAGGTGGGCCGATTCAGCCAATGAAAGTGAAGAGCAGGTTTCTTATTCAAGCAAATATACAGCTCATCAAATGTTCACTACGAATCAGGAATTAGAGCTTGTAACTTACATAAACAAATGCTCCAACTTAAATTTCGGCCTAAACTATAAGCAGATAAGAAAACTGGCCTACGAGTTTGCTAGAGCTTTACCGGATGATAAAGCGCCACACGGTTGCGAGTTTAATAAAATAGCAGGTTTGTTTAATTTTTTATAAATGTAAATCCAAGCATTTAAAAAAAATATTTTAGGTCTTGATTGGCTACGTGGTTTCATGAAACGATATCGCAACGACCTATCGGTACGAAAAACTAAAAAGACGAGTATAGGTCGGTATATGGCTTTCAATAAACCAGTGATTGAAGAGCTTTTCGTTAAGTATGCTTGCGTCCTGGAAAGATATAAGTTCAAGCCGGAACAGATCTGGAATCTGGATGACACAGGAATAACGACCTTATTATGCCACCTGCTAAAGTTGTTGTCCCAAAGGGTAAAAAACAAGTAGCTCTCTCTTCACAGGAGAGAGATGAACTTGTGACATTTGTAGGTATGATTAATGCAGCTGAAGGAGTAGTACCGCCGGTCTTTGTGTATCCTAATGAAAAATGAATATCTAAACAATGTTCAAAGTTACGACAGCATACAATTTATTCCTGGAAATTATAAGAGCGTTGAAGCCATTTATTGTGGAGCAAATTGTGAAATGATTGCACAAAAAGGAAAAGTAGGCATTAATGAATTAAATAATTTCAAAATGAAATGCTTAAGTTTTTATATTGAACATAAAGAAAATGACAGTAACATGAACGTCCGAAGATATCAGAAAGGTGGCTGGCTAGGGCCTACTGACTATTCTTCTGGAAAAACTAGTACTGAATACCACGAAAGTGGCCGGAGCACATTTATTGTCTACTTTTTTTGTTTTATTTTTGTTTGTTACGGATAACTTCTCGGGGACGCGAAGATTACAGGTTGGCCGACTGAAAGAATTAATTTAGAACGACAAATTGAGGAGGAAAATTTGGAGGAAAACGTTTTGTCACCTGTACCCGCAGCTGTTGTTTGGATAGAAGCCAATGATCTTTTTTTACCTAGAAAAGAAATACTAGTTGAGAAAAAGGCCATCTTAACCGCTGACTTGAATCGTGGTTCCTCAGTACTAGATGTTTTCCTCAAACTCTTTCCTAGATGTCTTTTTATGTATATTTCGGATTGTACAAACCAGAGGCTGGAAATATTAGAACAAAATAAGAATAAAATAATCCCAAAAACAGAGCTCTTTGAAATAATGGTTATGGCTTACAATCGCGTTCCAAAAGTGCATATGTACTGGTCACAAAACACCTCTTTAGGACACCAAACAATCAAAATGGCCATGGGTAGAGACAGATTGCTCATGCTTTCCTCAAAACTGTATTTCACTGAACCAAATAAACCAGATGGCGCCAGTAAAACATATTATGTTGACGAATTAGTTTCCTGTTTGAAGACATCATTTCAGAGAGGGCGTTCAGAGGCCACGTTTCAAAGTATTGATGAATCAACCCTCAAACAGTACCTACCTTTGAAGCCAATCAAACGCGGAATAAAACTCTGGCAGCGCTGTGATTCTAAGTCAGGGTACGTTACCAGTACAACCAGGCCTGACAGTCCTCTAATACAGTTCGTCAAGTTTCTGCAGATAGTACGACCACGGTTATTTGCAGCGGGAAAGTTAGTTATGAGATTCCAGTCAAACTTGAATTTCTTCATGAGAAAAACACTAGTTATGCTTATGCTTATCGATTGTTATGACAACAATAAGACTATCAATTGTAGAACAGGTGGAAACTAAATTTTACAATGAATATTTCAATGTTGGCCAAAACTAATTATAAAATAAAAATTAGTCGTACTCGTGAACAACCATTTCCATTTCGGCCTAGAAAACTTTCATTTAGCGAAAAAAGTGAATACAAAAATTTTAGATGACTTGTTAGAGAGGAAAATAATTAGGGAAAAAACTCTCCTTACTGTAGTCCTATCGCCTTTCAATAGCAATAGAAAAAAAGAGGAGGTTTGAATTTGAATATTTGCAAATGCCATTTGGTCATTTGTTTTCCAGTAATTTATATTTACTTCATATTGAAAGATTTAATCAAACAAAATAAAGTATTGGTTTTTATGGATGACTTGCTTATTGCGACAAAGATTATTCCTTCGAAATTTGATCCCAGGTATTTGACTTGGCAGTACGTGATGTTTTAGAATTTCGTTTATACATATATGTTGTTTCTTGTAAAATGAAATTGTATTTTGGCTTCTCCTCGTTGAGATCACTCAAGTAACGTTCTCGTATGCCATTTTATCACAGGATTTTTAAGGATTTTTGGGCATCACTGAGGATACAGGTATAATTATTATATTAATAGAAATTCTTAATTTTTAGGTAACATGGGCTCAGAAAGTGCATAGTGCATATGGAGGTGCAATGTATGTTCGATCTACGAGTATAGATCAGCAAGGCGGCGTGTCGGTACTTCTTTTATGCGCAAATTGATTTTATAAGCCACCTCTAACGATTGGAATTATGCGGAGCTCTCACGGTTGCAAGTTTACCTAGGACTTTCCTAGGTAAACTTGCTGGCTTTGATGGCAAGTTATATAAACTTTAAAAAAAATTACATCTTGGACAGACTACGATTGTTTTAGGTTGGATAAAAATAGCTCGAAATTCATTAAAACCCTTTGTAAGGAGCAGAACGGCTGAAGTATAAGAAATCACTAATTCTCACGAATGGCGTCATGTAGAGGGTAAAGATAATTCATCAGACTTGTTAACCAGAGGTGTAAATCCTAGCCAACTGAAAGACTTGCGTATCTGGTTACACGGGCCTAAATGGCTAGCAGAAAGTGTAACGAATTGGCAAAATTTAAACTTAGAAAATCGTAAAATTTTTCAAACCAGAAAACAAACAAGGTCGCCTGTATGATAGAAACAAAGAAGATATAGAAACAAAAGAGTCATCGTTAGTTTAATTAGATTTTAAAACAATTACAAAGACAACAAATTACTGGAAAAATAGTTCGCCGTCGGTAAAAGAGACTAACTTCCTGTTCCATTGTCTGATGAGAATGTTTGTAACAGCAATCGTTTCTATCAAATATAGCAATCTCGTAAATCTGAAGGAAATTCATTCATGGATTTCGAGGCGTTTCCCATTTACAAATAGAGGACCTACCCACACAAATTTTTTCAGACAACGGTACGAATGTCGTGTCTGCTGCGTCAGAACTTAAATTATTGGGAAAATTTTTTACTACACAGGTTGAGACAGTCTTGAACTTAAAGCCTCCGTTTCCAATGTCAACCGATTCCAGTGGTCTATATCCCCTCACTCTGGCTCACTTTATCATAAGCAAGCTATGCACATTGCCTGAACCTGACTTTCCCGTTAATAGGTTTCGTTTTCAATTAATAAACAAATTGATAATGGATACCTGGGTCCGTTGGCACAGCGAATTACAACAATGAACCTGTTGAAAGAAAAACTATAGCAATTTGCGCTGTGGTTCATTGATGCTCGTCAAAAATGACAGTGTCCTTCCACAGAAATGGAAATTTGGAATGATTGTGGCATTGCATCCTGGATCAGACGGCGTAGTCAGAGTTGCAATAATTCGTACTTTTAGTGGCGATGCCAAGAGAAATTTCTACAAAATCCATCCAAATCCATATAAGACAAAAATTACTTTTTTTGAGCTATTCCATACAAGTTGTAATTAAAATACTTGATCCTATTTTAACAGCTAATCACAAACAAACAAAAAAAGTTGCCAAAAAACAAACGAGGAAAAAGGGTGTCTTGTTCATGAAGTGATAAACTAGTTCTAGAAAGCCTTTAATATTCTTATAATATCGTCTGGTATATCTCTTTGATGAAAAATTGAAAGCAAAATGAGCAATTGCAAGCTAAAATTACTAGGTGCACAGCTAAAACTGTTCTTCATCATTAAAAAAAAAACTATGGCATTTGGATACACTTATGAATAAACAAACAACAAAGATTACGAGAAAAATTCAAAGAAATCGCTTCATCCGTTTTCTTGTAATTTAAAAAAATGCTAAATTCTCCAAAACTGTAGCACAATATGGAGCATTCCATGCCAAATCACTGAGGTGTGACTGGACCATTTTTAATTTTTCTGATTTTTTTGTATCCATTTAGAGTAGCTTTTTCAACCCCTCGAGAAGTTATGAGCATTTGAATATTTAAAAAAAAAAAAAATTTTAAATACCTATAACTCGGTAAAAACTAAAGACATCATGAACATCTTTTTTTTTTGTTTTTTTTCAAAATAAGTCATTTTTCAAATAAAAGATATTAAAAAAAACAAACAAAAGTAGAGACTAAAAGACTATTGATTTTAGNAGGACCGTATCTGGTTACACGGGCCTAAATGGCTAGCAGAAAGTGTAACGAATTGGCAAAATTTAAACTTAGAAAATCGTAAAATTTTTCAAACCAGAAAACAAACAAGGTCGCCTGTATGATAGAAACAAAGAAGATATAGAAACAAAAGAGTCATCGTTAGTTTAATTAGATTTTAAAACAATTACAAAGACAACAAATTACTGGAAAAATAGTTCGCCGTCGGTAAAAGAGACTAACTTCCTGTTCAATTGTCTGATGAGAATGTTCGTAACAGCAATCATTTCTATCAAATATAGCAATCTCGTAAATATGAAGGAAATTCATTCATGGATTTCGAGGCGCTTCCCATTGACAAATAGAGACCTGCCTACACAAATTTTTTCAGACAACGGTACGAATGTCGTGTCTGCTGCGTCAGAACTTTAATAAAAAATTAAACAGGTTGAGGCAGTCTTGAACTTAAACCCTCCGTTTCCAATGTCAACCGATTCCAGTGGTCTATATCCCCTCACTCTGGCTCACTTTATCATAAGCAAGCTATGCACATTGCCTGAACCTGACTTTCCCGTTAATAGGTTTCGTTTTCAATTAATAAACAAATTGATAATGGATACCTGGGTCTGTTGGCACAAAATGTATGTCAGCGAATTACAACAATGAACTTGTTGAAAGAAAAACTATAGCAATTTGCGCTGTGGTTCATTGGTGCTTGTCAAAGATGACAGTGTACTTGAACAGAAATGGAAATTTGGACGTATTGTGGCGTTGCATCCTGGATCAGACGGCGTAGTCAGAGTTGCAATAATTCGTACTTTTAGTGGCGATGCCAAGAGAAATTTCTACAAAATCCATCCAAATCCATATAAGACAAAAATTACTTTTTTTGAGCTATTCCATACAAGTTGTAATTAAAATACTTGATCCTATTTTAACAGCTAATCACAAACAAACAAAAAAAGTTGCCAAAAAACAAACGAGGAAAAAGGGTGTCTTGTTCATGAAGTGATAAACTAGTTCTAGAAAGCCTTTAATATTCTTATAATATCGTCTGGTATATCTCTTTGATGAAAAATTGAAAGCAAAATGAGCAATTGCAAGCTAAAATTACTAGGTGCACAGCTAAAACTGTTCTTCATCATTAAAAAAAAAACTATGGCATTTGGATACACTTATGAATAAACAAACAACAAAGATTACGAGAAAAATTCAAAGAAATCGCTTCATCCGTTTTCTTGTAATTTAAAAAAATGCTAAATTCTCCAAAACTGTAGCACAATATGGAGCATTCCATGCCAAATCACTGAGGTGTGACTGGACCATTTTTAATTTTTCTGATTTTTTTGTATCCATTTAGAGTAGCTTTTTCAACCCCTCGAGAAGTTATGAGCATTTGAATATTTAAAAAAAAAAAAAATTTTAAATACCTATAACTCGGTAAAAACTAAAGACATCATGAACATCTTTTTTTTTTGTTTTTTTTCAAAATAAGTCATTTTTCAAATAAAAGATATTAAAAAAAACAAACAAAAGTAGAGACTAAAGGACTATTGATTTTAGATCTTTAGATACGCACGATAGAGTGACGAAGACAATGCCATAGGTTACGTACAGTTAGAAAAAGTCCAACTCTGGGTCCGCCACTGATTACGGATGACGCCAGAACACAAACTTCAAAATGTTACAAAGTTGACTGTACGAAAAGAAGAAAAGCCATTACTTATTTATTTCCACGTTTCGCGGAAGGCTAATAAATATTTTCTTGCTCTCATACTGGGGAACAATACAATATTTGTAATTTTTTTCTGATCTGTGTCTTCCATATTCCTAACAAAATTCGGTATCTTAACGTACTTAATAGAATCTTAACAGGCAACTAAAACCCGACTACCCGACTGACTGATAACACACGCAAGCATGCGGCATCGGTTTTCCGGTGACGTCACGCCCGCTGGTTCAGCGGATATATTCAGCGAGCTAGTTTATAATTTTTTTGATGACTTGTGGTCGATATAAAGTTTTAATTTTTTGCAGAAAACCTTAAAATTGCAATATCTTTCCGTTAAGCAGATAAAAAAAATTTACTGAATGAGCCCATTATACAGTTAAGGAAATCCCTGTTTTGAATCCTAGGCTTACTGTTTATTCGAGAATCTGGATCAAAGAATGGTTAATAAATAATAGCAAACGAATCAGGAAAATTAAAAAAGGTCCGGTCACGATCTCGGTGTTTTGGCAGTGAATTTTTTGTGATGATAATTTCATGGCTACTGATAAGGAAGTCAGTTCTGTGGGTACAAATATTATTTATTGTTCAGTCCATACCTCATGGTACAGAACAACAGCCCGTCATTCAGCAGCCAGCTAACGTCAATCCTGTTACGATTCAATCCACAGCAAATGATACATCACAGCAGCCAGTGCTACAAATCAATCCGTTTCAAGTGATACACAACATCAACTAGTTATTCAACAGCAAGCTACTGTAAGCCCAGCCATGATTCCATCCACATCATACGTAACACCATAGAAATAAGTCATTCAGCAGTCAGCTACTGTCAGTCCTATCCTGATTTCGTCTCCATCATATGCAACACTTAATCAGCCTATTATTCAGCAGCCAGCTACCGTCAGACCTGCTATAACTCCGTCTTCATCAAATGATAACCAACAATGTGAAGCCAATATTGATAACGATCAAACAGTTTCTAACTTTGCTACTATTGTGTCCATTGTAAGCCCAATGCCATAACTCCATATCCCCTAATAAAAACAAGATCTTGAAAAACAAACAGCATTCTGATATCTTAACAAGCACACCAATGAAAGATGTATTCGAAGAAAAAAAAAAGAAGACACGTATTTAAAAAGAGAGTAAAACAAAAGTGAATCAGAAAAACAAAGGAAACTGTAATAAAGAAAATTGTGCCAAAGGTAAATGTGACAAAGATAAAGGTGTTAAACGAAGACAAACAACAACGAAAAAACAGAGCGAAAAGAGCAAAATAAATTATTCAAAAGTGACGATGAAGAATCTAAGGAATCTACTGAGGAAATAAATGAAAATTTAATTTGCGATGATGAGTCAGAATACTCAGAAGAAGAAACTCTGTGTGCAATTTAGACATGGGCAAAAGTGGAGATGTGGTACCGTTGCAGAAGTTATGGAAACTGGGCGCATCAAGAATGTTCTGACAGTTCTTATATTTGTGCTTTTTCTTTGGATTCTTAAAATGTCTATTTCTTTGTTTTGTTTAATAATTTGATGTCTGTTTCTTTGTTTTGTTTAGTAATTTGATGTCTATTTCTTTGTTTTGTTTAATAATTTAATTTGTTTATGTTTGTTACGAATAGTTCTCTATATTAACAACTAAAATTTGCTTGGTTTGATTATTATAAGTGAATAAAATTTTGTCTGTGTCGAACTCTAATTTATTTCCCATTTTTTCGACAACCTGAGATAGAGCCTTTCGGTGAACACCTAAGCACCCATCCTACGACAAGCCGAGGCGAAAAATAAAGTATGGTCCGTGCAGACTAGAAGTGGTTATAGTTATGTACACCAGAAATGTGATTCATTTACAAAAAAAATGGTACAGTGGTCAATTTATTTGTGAGAGACTGATATAAGCGATATTTCTTCTACTCCAGAAAATAAATGCATTAAGAAAATAGATATTTCTCGAATAAAATGGTTATATACGCTTAAAAATCTATAAAACGAATTTTTGAAGCAGATAACTCTCACGGAAAATGAGAGAAGAGACTTAGAGCATAACATAAGAGGTCAGAGTAATTCTGAGGTATGGAAAAGTGAGAGAAGTGGACGGAGGACGTCCTCAAATTTTTGTAGGATCTTCAAGGCCAGGGAAGAGGCAACATTAACTCGTATTGCAGATGAAATACTGCACACACGTGATATAAACACAGCAGGAATACGTTATGTGCGCCTAAAGGAAGATGTAGATCTCAAAATATACGAGGAAGAAATGAAAGGAAAACGCCTGAAAACCGGATTATTAGCGCATAAAAATTATCCTTTCATTGCGGTTTCACCCGATAGCCTCATAGGTGATGCTGACCTAATGGAAATTAAATAAATATTCCATATTCTATGAAGAATGAATACCCAGGCACGTTTAAAATTAAATTACTTGGATAACGTTGTAGCAATTTAAAAAAATTTCACAATTATTTGTTCCAAATCCAAGGCTTACTCGAAGTTTTCGACAGAAAGTGGTGTAATTTCGTAATATAAACCAGAAACCTATAAGACATAAAAATAGAAAACATTTATCGTGACAAAAATACATTCGAAACAATGCTCCAAAAATTTTACTGTGAAAGAATTTGGGCGCGTAATAAAATTTTCAAGTTTCTACTGTTGCGTTACAGAAAAGGGCCGAGAATTATATTTAAATTTAGAAAACTAAATTGGGGAAAATTAGTTAAAGACTTTTATGCCAATGGTCCCGGATTGGTGTAGTCCGATTTCTCTCCGATGTGGAAAGCCTGTCGATGGTAGCGCAGGAGGTGGAAATGTAGTTACGATTCATACAAGGTGAAAGAAGAAATGTGGAACCAGCAACGAGTCAGGAATTGGTACCAGTGGCCAGCGGATAGTGATGAGCTCCGTACAAGAAGAAAATTAACGAATTAATTTATCACGAATAATGACCAGATATAGAAATTATGAATTGATTACGTTAATATACAAGGTGTAACTGAAATAAGTATTCAAAATTTCTGAGCTTGTCGAAAAATGACGAAAACTTTAGTACAATTTTTGTCAGAGGCGGCTCCTAAGGCAGCTACGCTCTCTTAAAGGGGTAACCTCGGAAACAGTTTTTAATGCGTAACATNTATTATATTTTTATAAATGATGTAATGTTGTATTTTTAGAAATGACATCTGGCAACCATATGCGGTAATATTCTATTTTTAGAAATGATGTCATCGACAGATGTGTTCTATTTTTAGAAATGATGTAATATTCTATTTTTAGAAATGATGCCACCACATATGGCTATATTTAGATATGATGTAATGTTCTATTCTTAAAAATGATGCCATGCCAGATGTGTTCTATTTTTAGAAATGATGTAATGTTCTATTTTTAGAAATGACATCTGGCAACCATATGGTGCTATTTTTAGATATGATGTAATATTATATTTTTAACAATCATCGACCTCTGGTTGTCTGGGGTCAAGGTCATCGACCTCTGGTCGTCAGGGGTCAAGGTCACCTCAAGGTCATGTCAAGGTCATCGACCTCCGGCCGTCTGGGGCCAAGGTCACGTCAAGGTCATCGGCCTCTGGACGTCTGGGGTCAAGGTCACGTCAAGGTCATCGGCCTCTGGACGTCTGGGGTCAAGGTCACGTCAAGGCCATCGGCCTCTGGACGTCTGGGGACAAGGTCATCTCAAGGTCATCGACCTACGGTCGTCTGGGGTCAAGGTCACATCAAGGTCATATCAAGGTCATCGACCTCTGGTCGTCTGGGGTCAAGGTCACCTCAAGGTCACGTCAAGGTCGTCGACCTCTGGTCGTCTGGGGTCAATGTCATCTCAAGGTCATCAACCTCTGGCCGTCTGGGGTCAAGGTCACCCCAAGGTCACGTCAAGGTCATCGACTTCTGGTCGTCTGGGGGTCAAGGTCACCTCAAGGTCATCGACCTCTGGTCGTCTGGGGGCAAGGTCAACGACCTACGGTCGTCTGGGGTCAAGGTCTGCACATTGCACATGCTCTGCTCAGCTCTGTCATTTATACACTACTGGTCACGATCTCGGTGTTTTGGCAATGAATTTTTTGTGATGATAATTTCATGGCTACTGATAAGGAAGTCAGTTCTGTGGGTACAAATGTTATTTATTGTTCAGTCCATACCTCATGGTACAGAACAACAGCCCGTCATTCAGCAGCCAGCGCAAACGTCAATCCTGTTACGATTCAATCCACAGCAAATGATACATCACAGCAGCCAGTGCTACAAATCAATCCGTTTCAAGTGATACACAACATCAACTAGTTATTCAACAGCAAGCTACTGTAAGCCCAGCCATGATTCCATCCACATCATACAATAACACCATAGAAATAAGTCATTCAGCAGTCAGCTACTGTCAGTCCTATCCTGATATCGTCTCCATCATATGCAACACTTAAGCAGCCTATTATTCAGCAGCCAGCTACCGTCAGACCTGCTATAACTCCGTCTTCATCAAATGATAACCAACAATGTGAAGCCAATATTGATAACGATCAAACAGTTTCTAACTTTGCTACTATTGTGTCCATTGTAAGCCCAATGCCATAACTCCATATCCCCTAATAAAAACAAGATCTTGAAAAACAAACAGCATTCTGATATCTTAACAAGCACACCAATGAAAGATGTATTCGAAGAAAAAAAAAAGAAGACACGTATTTAAAAAGAGAGTAAAACAAAAGTGAATCAGAAAAACAACGAAAACTGTAATAAAGAAAATTGTGCCAAAGGTAAATGTGACAAAGATAAAGGTGTTAAACGAAGACAAACAACAACGAAAAAACAGAGCGAAAAGAGCAAAATAAATTATTCAAAAGTGACGATGAAGAATCTAAGGAATCTACTGAGGAAATAAATGAAAATTTAATTTGCGATGATGAGTCAGAATACTCAGAAGAAGAAACTCTGTGTGAAATTTAGACATGGGCAAAAGTGGAGATGTGGTACCGTTGCAGAAGTTATGGAAACTGGGCGCATCAAAAATGTTCTGGCAGTTCTTCTTATATTTGTGCTTTTTCTTTGGATTCTTAAAATGTCTATTTCTTTGTTTTGTTTAATAATTTGATGTCTGTTTCTTTGTTTTGTTTAGTAATTTGATGTCTATTTCTTTGTTTTGTTTAATAATTTAATTTGTTTATGTTTGTTACGAATAGTTCTCTATATTAACAACTAAAATTTGCTTGGTTTGATTATTATAAGTGAATAAAATTTTGTCTGTGTCGAACTCTAATTTATTTCCCATTTTTTCGACAACCTGAGATAGAGCCTTTCGGTGAACACCTAAGCACCCATCCTACGACAAGCCGAGGCGAAAAATAAAGTATGGTCCGTGCAGACTAGAAGTGGTTATAGTTATGTACACCAGAAATGTGATTCATTTACAGAAAAATCGTACAATGGTCAATTTATTTGTGAGAGACTGATATAAGCGATATTTCTTCTACTCCAGAAAATAAATGCATTAAGAAAATAGATATTTCTCGAATAAAATGGTTATATACGCTTAAAAATCTATAAAACGAATTTTTGAAGCAGATAACTCTCACGGAAAATGAGAGAAGAGACTTAGAGCATAACACAAGAGGTCAGAGTAATTCTGAGGTATGGAAAAGTGAGAGAAGTAGACGGAGGACGTCCTCAAATTTTTGTAGGATCTTCAAGGCCAGGGAAGAGGCAACATTAACTCGTATTGCAGATGAAATACTGCACACACGTGATATAAACACAGCAGGAATACGTTATGGGCGCCTAAAGGAAGATGTAGATCTCAAAATATACGAGGAAGAAATGAAAGGAAAACGCCAGAAAACCGGATTATTAGCGCATAAAAATTATCCTTTCATTGCGGTTTCACCCGATAGCCTCATAGGTTATGTTGACCTAATGGAAATTAAATGAATATTCCATATTCTATGAAGAATGAATACCCAGCACGTTTAAAATTAAATTATTTCAGCCGATAACCTCATTGTTGACGTTGGCCGTGTGCGCGACTTTTTTAGGACGGTTGATATACGAACTGTGCTGCGCTGCAGACATCACGAGTTGGCTTGTAGCGTTCCTATTGTTGAGTGCTCTGTAAGTTGTAGCTTTAAAATAAATATTAAAGAACATTGGGAAGTAATTACAATCATCAAACATACAGTCCACTCAGTCGTAAACAGGCCTAATTAAAATTAAATGAATATTCCATATTCTATGAAGAATGAATACCCAGGCACGTTTAAAATTAAATTATTTGGATAACGTTGTAGCAATTTAAAAAAATATCACAACGGCTTATTATGAGGAAGATATACCTGAGGATGGAAGAGTTGTGAGTCTCGCTGATGGGAAAGAGATGTGGGTGAACGGACCTGTGTAGGTTGAAATTAGAACTGAAAGTTGTGTTACCATGGTAAAGATCTACTTAGTAGAAAATTTGCGAGAAGAATTCCTCCTCGGAATGGATTGGTTACCATTGATTACAAACAGGGTGGAGTGTATTTTGGAACAGAAAAAAGACAGCCTATTGGTACCTGACAAGACATGAAGAACAACTGTATTTACCGGTAAAACTAAAGGAGGAGAGTTGTTCCTCACTATGAAAAGATATTGTATGACTTTCCGGATGTCTTTCAAGAAGATTATCCTTCAACTTACTAAAACATAAAATTATTCTACAAGAAGAAAGACCTTTCAGAATTAGGAGGTACAAATTCTCGCCAGAGAAGAAAAAAATCATTAGTTAAGAAGTTACTCGAATGTTGCAAGCAGGAGTTATACGCAGAAACCACTCGTCATTCAGTTCTCNAAAACGGCACATCCTAGTGAAATTTAACAAGAGGACCTTTTTTATGTTAAATACTTCAAATTTCAATATTTTCGAGTCAGGAAAAAATTGACTACAAAAAAGATATGAATAAATTTGTCCCTGGGTCCTGCATTTCACGCCCCTGTAGGAAATTTTGAAATGTATTTTATGAGACTTATTAAGCACGTCAAGGTTAATATCTCATCAAAATTTCGTGGACTAATGTCGAGCCGTTTGGATGTTACGTATTAAAAACTGTTTCCGACGTTACCCCTTTTGGAGGGCGTAGCTCCCTTAGGAGCCACCACTGACAAAAATTGTACTAACGTTTTCGCCATTTTTCGACTTGTTTTACAAGCTCAGAAATTTTGAATACTTTCAGTTACACCTTGTATATCGGTGCGACAAACTCCTTTTTGAGAATGGCTTATTATGAGGAAGATATGCCTAAGGATTCAAGAAGATTATCCTTCAACTCTGTATCAACTTACTAAAATATAAAATTAATCTACGAGAAGAAAGACCTTTCAGAATTAGGAGGTACAAATTCTCGCCAGAGAAGAAAAAAATCATTAGTTAAGAAGTTACTCGAATGTTGCAAGCAGGAGTTATACGCAGAAACCACTCGTCATTCAGTTCTCCAATCGTGTTAGTAGCAAACCCGGACGATTCGACGCGTTTCTGTATCGATTATAGACAGTTGAATAATTTCACTGAAGATGGAGTTTCTATTCTGCCTCCTATTCTGGATATCTTACGGGACATCGGGGAAGCTACCATTTTCGCTTGTCTTGACCTAAAAAGCGGCTATTGGTAGGTGCCAATGGCCGTGGCAATCATTCCGTTAACAGCGTTCCATACGCCTGAAGGCGCAGCATATGAATTCGTTGTGATGCCCTTCGGGTTAAGAAATGTCCCGTGTACTTTCCAAAAATTGATGTCGGAGGTACTCACCGGATATATTAATGAGTTTGTACACGTATACCTCGACGACATAATATTTTCCAAAACACGTGAAGAACACGAGATACATTTAAGGTCAGTGTTGGAGCGGCTGAGAAGTCATGCGTTAAAATGCTCAGTGAAAAAATGTAGATTTGGAACAGACACTTTAAACTATTTAGGTCATCGAGTGACCGCGACTCACAACGAAGCCCAACAAAAACACCTTGAAAAGATTCAAAATTTTACTAGACCTACTACTCAAAAAGAATTGCAAAAATTTCTTGGTGTCGCAAAATGGTTACGCGAGTACATTCCTAATTTTGCTACCCTAATGACAAGACTTCTTGGAAAGAAGAAGTTCGTTTGGGACGAATATGCACAAACTACATTCCAGAACCTGAAACAAGCTTTGACAAATCCTTTGAAGCTTCATTGACCTAATTTGGAGGAACCATTCGTACTGCAAACCGACGCCAGCGCCTGCGGAATGGGTGCAGTATTATGCCAAGAAGGGCCGAATCAGGAAAAACTCGTAATATCCTATGCGAGTGCGAAATTCTCATGGGCAGAAGCTAAATATCATGCAAATGAGCAGGAGGTGTTGGTGGTAGTGTGGGCGATTAGAAAATATCGACCACCGCTAGAAAGTAAAGAGTTTACCTTGAGGACGGACAGTGGGGCACTTATGTGGTTCAGCAAGTATAGGGAAGAGAGAGCAAAGCTTACTCGATATGCTCTCTTCCTATAAGAATTTAAATTCAAGGTGGAGCATTGCTCCGGGAGTCAGAGCAACTTACCGGGTTTCCTGAGCCGAAATCCCTGTGGAGAAATTCTCTTACCTCTAGATGAGGACAAAATGAGCTCCCCATCACCTCGTTCTGGAATCAAGAATTCGGAACGAATAATATTACAAACAATGAAGCCGAACCTTACAATATGAACGCAAAAGACGCCAAGGATACCGCCGGTGTTTACACAATCCCTCGAGTTAAACTAGATTAACGATGAGAACCTACCATGATACGATCAAAAAGTTCGGGCTCAACTGGAGAGCCCAGAATACGCAGCAACCCGGATTAGAATCCCGCGGCTGCAGAGTGTGGAGGACCTCGCGGATGTAGAATGGAAGAGGACCCTTCGTGACCAGTATAGGTATAGGAAGATTTAATTTGGTATAGTGCGGATGGCGGACAACAGTTACAAGTACCTATTGACTTTTGGCGTAGGATCATCTACAAGTTTCACTACAGTCCAGAGGCTGGTCACCCCAGCCGCGACGAAACAATAAGGGTTATTGCAACACCGTACTATTGGCCTGCGATGAAAAAACAAGTGCGTACTATGTCCGGTATTGTTTGATGTGTGCGTCAACCAAACGCGGCGGCGTAAACCAAGAGAAAGTTCCCGTAAGATCGAGACCGCCGAAACGACCGTGGCAGGTGACGAGTGTGGACATTAGGGACCATATACTAAGACTTCTCGCGGAAAGCGATTCCTTATAGTTCTTTCGGAAGTGTGTTCGAAATGGGTCGAAGTTATGACCGTCGCGCTTGTCCGACCGGAAATGGGGATATCCGGAAACCCTTATAAGTAACAACGGACTTACTTTTAAAAGTGACGAGTTTACGCGGTACCTGCAAATATTTTCAGAGGAAATATGTACATCAGATTTTTTCGTTAAAGATGGAACATGATGATTTCAAATAAGTATTCTTAATGGCGTCATCAGAAGTTCTAAAAATTATTAACTTATTGTTTCAACCACATCTTTGGCATTATAGGTATAAAAGGAAAGGGATTTCTATAAGTTAGAAACAAATCACATATACGTATAATATTTTAATTTGTTTGAAAATGCATTTAAATATTACTAATATTGTCCTTTTCCCAATAGGTTCCTAACATGGTGTCCAATATAAACGAGTGAAAAGAGTGAGAACTGCTTTTACAGTACTACAACTTAGATGTTTAGAAAGTGTATTTCATCAGGGTGAATATCTAACACGCCACAGAAGAATTGAATTGTCAGAGATGTTGTCGCTTAATGAAAAGTATATGGTTCCAGAACCGTTGAATGAGATAAAATGAAATGAATGAAAAGCTGGAAAAACTAACTAAAAATAATATGTTTGCATCAAATCATTGGAAGGTTGTTAGAAGTTTGACTGCCTTAATTTTAACATAGAATGAATACATTAAAATAAACAAAAAAACCTTATATGATATAAACTCAACCATTTCCGAGAAAAAATCATCAAAATCTTCAACTTGATGTAGAACTTCGATTAATTAAGGAATTTTGACATAATTGCGTGCATAGATACCATAAAATACAATGTTTATCACTTTTTTTTATACTTCTTTATGCTTAATTCTAAAAAATAATTAGCGTTTAATAAATTTATAATTCGATAAAATTCATATCGAGCAATGTGATAACGGCGCAGCGGATAACACGAGGTACTAAGCAGTCCAGTATTACGCAATTCAGTTGGTATCTGGAATTGGACGGGGTCTGAGTGTTTTTTGCGTACCTTTTCATGAGGTGTTTTCCAGCGAGTGGGTGAAAATTGGATTCGAAAGTGTCGTGTGTACATCGAAAATAGTGGTGGACATTTTGAGCATATGTTGTAGTTTGTTTTGTACTTGTGTGCCCAAATCAAGATACTAAAAAGAAAGTACAGAATTTGAAAATCCATTGTCTAATATACCTTCCACTTCCCATGAGAATAATAATGAATCTCGACTATCTAAACAATCGAGAGGCACTCCAAATGGTACTAGTCTTATCCATACTTCTTCTTCCCACTGGGCAAGTAGAAATAGACCGGTAATTTCATCACTAGCTTCATCAGAGCTGTCAAAAAAATATAATAAACTAGCCGATATAAGAACTGAGCTAGCTGAATTAGAAATCAAGAAGCTTAGGAGCGAAGTAGATTCCCAACAAAAATTACTAGAATTAGAAATACAGTTTAAGAAAGCATACTTAAAAAATATTGGGACATCAAATTCATTTGGTCTTTGTCCATATTTTCCAAACTAAGATTGTAAATTTATATTTTAATATTCCTGTAATTACTAACTGTATAAGTTGATTAAAAAATACTTAAAACAAAAACTACAAAAAAAATATTTTTTAAGAATAATCTAGATTGCTTCGTAGCATATCGCTATTCGCTAGTTCCTCGTTTATTTGCTTATTTTTGCTTGTGGTGGAGTGAGTTTATAGATCGTGGTTTCCTTATTTTGTGTTTTATTTTTGTGACTTACGTGTGCATATTTGTTAATAAATATACATATTAACAATGAGTTCCTGGGTAAGACCTTGTTGTGTCCCGGAGTGAGATGATAGAGAAGCAAAAAGGGTAAATTTTCATTGAGCCACCATCTTATCGCATATTGAAAATGTTTTTATGTTATTGTAAAAGTTTAAAAACAATTTGAAGACTAAGCGGAAATAAAGGTTTTTACAACAACAGGGGAACGTGATGAATTTCCTCAAATATATTAAGAAGACAACATACACATTCTTTAGTAGTCAACTAAGAAATCAGAAATTAAAGCCTAAAAGGCAGGCGCTTTACAATAGATGATAAAATATTTGCATTATCTATTTTTAAACAGAGTGGTAGGGTTTACAGGTTTCTTTCGAAAATTTTTAGTTTACCAAGTGGAAAAACATTGAAAAAATTATTAAATGCTGTACCATTTAATTTTGGAATTAATGCCCATATCTTCGCACACTTAAAAAATACTGTAATAGTATTAAAGATATGGACAGAAGTTGTATCTTAATGTTCGACGAAATTTCGTTAAGCACCGGCATTTCATATGACCAGAAAACAAATTCTATTCAAGGACTAGTAGATTTTGGTGGGGCTGAGCGAAGGGCAATCTTTGCAGATCATGCCGTTGTTTTTTTGTTGAAAGGTATTCACAGAAACTGGAAACAACCAATTTCATTGGACTGGATTAGACCTGATAGCGACTGTATGCGATCAAGAAGCAACAGATAATGCGGCAATAAAACAACTATTAAGGGACACAAATTCTTACCGTTTACAAAATCAGATTGAAAATAGGTACCAGGGCTATTTGATTTGATTGCCCTCACCTTCTGAAAGGCATAAGAAATTGTCTGTTGACAAAAAATTTACACTTTCGCCAAGAAAAAGTTGATAAAGTTATTTCTTGGTCACATGTAATAGATATTCTTCTGAAAGGCATAAGAAATTGTCTGTTGACAAAAATTTACACTTTCGCTAAGAAAAAATTGATAAAGTTGCTTCTTGGTCACATGTAATAGATATTTATAGTCGACAATGGGGGAAATTCAGTCAATTCCCTAAATTAACCGACGAACATGTCTTGCCACAGAATATCCGAAACATTAAAGTTAAAAACTGTACGCAGGTGTTTAGTTAGCAGAGAATTAAGCACTTCTTTGATGGGTTGTTTGATAGTGTAAATGGCAGTGCATTAAGACCTTATTTAGGAAGAGCTGCGGGGAGTAGTGACATCCAAGTCAAAACACCATGAAGTCTGGAGAACTGGTTTAAATTCCATGTTTTTTTCTAACTCTCCCTCTTCTCATATTGTTACACCATCTATCAAAAACTGGATATTTACACTCCGTGGCTTCTTATACATCTGGGACCTTCTAAAAAATAAAAAGTTTCGATTTGTTAGACCACGTTCTTTTAATCAGGATCCTTTGGAAACATTTTTCAGTCTGATAAGAAGCCACGGATCAAGAAACACAAACTCGACATGTACCTTTTTTATACCTTCCACAAAGGCCCTTCTTATTAATAACATTATGTCATTGCACTCCCTCGGCTCTATCTATGAAGAAGATGGTTCACTTGGTGCATTAGATGCTTTAAAATATTTTTTAATTAACGAACAGAAAGAAATTTCATCGAATGTTGAGTTACCGATTATATTACATCCTACTACATCAGATCCACCAAAATCGCATGTTCAAACAATTGCAAATTCTTACGTAGGAGTTGTAGCGAAAAAGCTATTAAAATAAATAACTGTAAAGCTTGTACTACAAGAATTTTAACAGAAGAGGATGTACCTCAGAATTTGTTAATAAAGAAAGGACAGTATCAAGCACAGTTTGTGTACTCCTTCACACAGTTTTTTAAAATTATTTGATATAATTGCCAGTATTATATCTGATATGCTACCAACAATTATCAGCCGTAATATTATTAAAAACAAAATTTACAGTCATACAATAATACATACAATACTATTTATTCTTTTGTAATAATCATAAAAATTATTCCTCGAATTTTTTAAATATTGCCACAAATATGTGCANGGAGTTTCCCCCACGTCAAATTTAGGGAAACTGGCGCCCGAGAATAAAACCGACTATATAAGTTATTCACTAACATTACCGTTTAGAGTCCAGTCCGAGGAATAGAAGACCTTTCCGAAAAATTAAATTACAGGGGGTGTACACACCATAGTTAAAAGTAATAAAAATTTACACCGAACGATCCATAGAGAGAACCGAGGAAAAGTGCGTCACATAATTAACGAACATAAAGAAATTTCATCGAATGTTGAGTTACCGATTATATTACATCCTACTACATCAGATCCACCAATCTTGCAAATTCTTACGTCGCAGGAGTTGTAACGAAAAAACTATTAATATAAATAACTGTAAAGCTTGTACTACAAGAATTAAACAGAAGAGGATGTACCTCAGAATTTGTTAATAAAGAAAGGACAGTATCAAGCACACAGTTTGTGTACTCCTTCACACAGTTTTTTTTAAATTATTTGACAGAATTGCCTGTATTATATATGATATGCTACCAACAATTATCAGCCGTAATAATATTAAAAACAAAATTTACAGTCATACAATAATACATACAATACTATTTATTCTTTTGTAATAATCATAAAAATTATTCCTCGAATTTTTTAAATATTGCCTCAAATATGTGCATATATCTTTAAATTAAAATTGTTAATAATGTTTTAAATAGCAAAGATCTGCGCCACAAAGGCTTAAATAATATAACAAATGTCGCTTACAATAAATTTATCAAACAGCGAAAAAATAAAGGATGATTTAACTTTAACCCAGTTTTATTTAATGTCGATAAGGAACACTTAAACTTGCTGTAGGTTTCAATTATATATAATATATAAGCCACGGATTTCGTTGTTTTTGATACGTTCTCATTCATGTTTTGACTGATATTACCGTGTCAATGCTGATATTATCGTGTGGCTCCTAGGGCTGGCACTGCATGACTAATTTTAATACCCAAATTTAACATAAGACGGCACTATCTATTCCTGTTAGCAAAGTTCATATATACCTAGTTATGACTTTCTATAAATCTCTCGCCGCTTACAAATTTTGGATAAACAAATTAAAAATCGTCCTTCCGAGTATTAGCACCATACATAAATGGATTGGAAACTCAAAATTTAAGACTGGTTCCAGTTTTAAATTTTTTAACCAAATTAAACAAAAAGTACAAGTTATGCATGACCAAGAGAAGTTTTGCACCATTATTTTTGACGAAATGAAAATAAAAAAATTTCTTGAATACTCCAAGTTATTGGACCTCGTAGAGGGTTTTTGAGGTTCCCACACTACGGTGGGAACAATTCGGTGTACCTTTAGTGCGAGTTATCAATCCTGATAAGATGCTGACTTTGCTACCCTTGCAGTTTCATTGTTCTGCTAAACTTATAAATATGGGTCAAGTTCATTGTTGTCCAGGGGTAATATAGAGCTCATACCTTTGAGATTGTTGTATTTATTTCGGCTTTAATTCCTCGATACTTTTGTGAAAGTTTTTAAAATAAAAGAAATTTTGTTTTTAAAAACCCAAACCGCTCGGCACAAAAGTTATCTGGCGCAATCGTTTGGATCCTTTTTTGGAGTTTTCCAAAAAGGAGTTTGAAGGGCATATTGGAATTCTCGTCGTACCTTCGACTAACCAAGGAAAAACCGCCGAAGATTGTACCGCTGTCATATCCTGGGCAGAACTCCTAAGTTAAGAAATCCAAGAGAATCAAGCAAAGAAAAATCAAATTTTTCGCAAAGAAATCAAACAAATCCACGAAAATAGCAAGTAAGAAGATTTCAGTGATTAGGCTGTGGAGAAATTATAGTTCAGTAAAAATTTCTTTCGAGAAATTGCTGGTTGTAATCGCTGTATCCATCCTATCCGAAGAAAACAAAACATCGTGAGACTTTGCACTTGTATGTTTAGGTGTCGAAGTGCCTAATTATACATTACTTCTAGAAGCAACCAAGATCGTGCACTTTCTTTCCAAAGACTGCATGTGATCTAAATCGTGCATAGGAAAGATTGACTCAAGCAAGAAAACATCTTTACACGAAACCATAACAAATTTAGAAATTAACATTGCATCAAATAGTAAACTTCCATACATTATAATTCCCGAACTTCAGGCAAGATTCATGACAAACACAGGATCAACAAAAACGTTAATAACAGAATCCATAGCACGTGCATATTTCGAAGACAAAATGTATTTTCACCTCTTCAAAATTAAAAGACCGCATAAGCGCATACTACAACTACACATGATTGGTCTGCAGATATTCCAATTTCGAAAATATTTAAGAAACCTGGATTGGTACATATTCACTATGTATTCAACTTTAGTGATGCCTAATAATGGACTAATAGACCTAGATCTTCTTCAAAAAATCGGAACTATCCTCGATTTCAGAAAAGGATATTTAATTACATACAAGACAAAAATTTCTTTATTCACTGAAAGAAAAAGACTACTTTACCCTGACGCCGATAATTATAAGAAAGTAAAGAAAATATATATATATACAACATACCAAGAATCGAAATTGTAGCAAAGGTACCAGTAATGGAAAAAAGCGGAAAAACAGTGATAAATTCCATAGTCCTTAAAGACAAAATATAAATACCAACTGGGATAGTAAATATCGAAAACAGAGAAGCAACAGTTATACTTGTAAACAACACAGATGAACAATTAAATTTTAAATTAGGAGAACCCGTAGCATGTATGAACGGATATGACTTAAATAATTTTAAATCAGAACCTATGGACACGGATAAAGATTATCAAAATTCAGTAAAAGACTATGATAATTTGCAAAAGAAAAATCTAGAAAACTTAGATTTAAGACATTGCAATCGGGAAGAATACGACGCAGTTAGAAAAATACGTTAAGATTATAGAGACATATTTTATTGTGAAGGAATTCCATTAACATTTACCAACCAAGTCAAACATCAAATTAGAATAACTGATGACACTGCAATATATATAGTGTTATAGATTTCCACAAATTTACAAAGAAGAAGTAAAAAAGCAAATAAATTCCATGCTCGAACAAATATAATACGTGATTCAATATCACCATGGTCATCCCCTACATGGATCGTTCCCAAAAAAATGGACAATAGTGGAAAAAGAAAGTTCAGAATTGTAATAGATTACAGGAAGTTAAATGAAAAAACAGTACCAAATAAATTCCTATACCAAATATAAATGACGTTTTGGACAAATTAGGACGAAGTCAGTATTTCACAACATCAGACTTAGCAAGTGGATAACATCAAATAAAAATGAACCCCAAAGATATTGAAAATACGGACAATAGACATTATGAGTTTCTCAGAATGCCATTTGGACTCAAAAATGCTCCTTCAACGTTTCAGAGAACCATGAACCATGTTTTATCAGGTTTACACAACAGGTGTCTAGTATATAACGGTGATATATTTTCAACATCCTTACAACAACATATTGAAAGCACCAGACTAATTTTTGAAAGATTTAGACAAACCAATCTAAAAATATAATTGGATAAATCAGAATTTTTACCAAATCCTGAAAAAGTCGAAGCAATTTTAAAATTTCCAATACCTAAAACAAAAAAGGAAATTCAGTCATTCCTGGGTTTAATTGGCTATTATAGGAAATTTATTAGATTGTTCTAAACTCTAAACTAACGAAACCTATGATGTTATGTTTGAAAAAAGGTGCAAAAATAGAGCACATCAAAGAATTTGTAGATGCATTTGAAACATGCAAAAGAATTTTGACAAATAGTCCATTGTTACAACATCCAGATTTTTCAAAACCTTTTATTCTAACAACAGATGCTTCACAGTATGCATTAGGTGTAACATTATCTCAGAGAGAAGTAGGTAATGATAAACCTATAGCCTACGCATTAAGAACACTGAACGAATCTGAGAAAAACTACTCAGTGATTGAAAAGGAATGAACCAAACCATTCTTGCTGCACAGGTCCTAAATTGAGGCGCTTACTGCAATAGTGGCCTAAGTGTGGAAATACAGATTTCGGGAGAGAGACTGATAGTTTAAAGTATAATAATAACCTTACTGACTTGTTACCCTATGTACCACCAATTTTTCACAAGTTTTATATTGATCTACGAGTAAAACAAAATACACCCATAAATACAGATGATGATCCCAATGGACTATACGATCCTGTAGAATTCTCTTAATGGAGATAAGAAGAATAACTTTTTATGTTTAATATACATATATTTATACAGTTACATTATATAGTCACAGAACGAATATATCCTATTGATTTTTCAATAAAAGTTGTTAGTATAGTTTCATAGTTTTTGTTGACCTAATATTCTTGAAATTATATAATAACCTGCACAAGTGGCCAATGTTTTTTTGGTAATGTTCGGTGTTTTATAAAGTAAAATTATATGGTATGTTGATTACCAATGAAAGTGGTGAATCTTTTCCCAAATTTAAAATAAATGTATTAAATTGCTTCTCACTGCAAGAACTAAAAGAATTAAAAATATCACTATATTTTAAACCTTAATTATTCACAGATGCTATTTTTTAAGTTAGGCCACTATTGCAGTAAACGCCTCAATTGTGAATGGGTCAAATTGATAGAATTCATTTGACCGCCATCAAGATCTTATGAGGCGGCTTAAACTTTAGCTTATTATAGACAGATGGCGGGCTTGCGCTCGGTCGTACAAGTTTATATAAGGAGTAAATAATTAGGTATATAGTATGAATTTTACTGTTAGTAATCTATAGACAGAGTGGCAGTTCAACCCAAGCCGGTGGCCAAACTCCATATTCCATAACTGATGATTAGACGACACTTACTAAAAACTGAATTATTTCCCAGGATACGTTCAGATGAAACATTACTTATTGCCAAAAAGGACCAATTAATTTGTGCCTATGCTTATTCTTATATGTATAAAAGAACACCTTGACCTAGTCAGACAGAATGAGACGTTCAGCCAAATTATGAAGCTTTACAAGAAAAGAAAATGACAATATTAAACACTTGATAGATGTGTCAAAATCTTGCCATTTTCAACTAATTGTTAGAGCAGTACATGAGACGGCTTATTATACTCCAAAAAACAGAACAATACTCGCAAAAAAATGTGTGATTTAGCATTTGTTTGACCACTCCAACAAAGTAATACAAAAGATCAGCGAAAAGAACACAACGTATTAAAAACTTTATTTGAATCGCAATGGATTAATGAAGTGTCAGCATAAGCCTCAACCACTTTGAAACAAAAGAAATGGAATAAACAAGAATTGTTACCACTCACAGAAGATTTAAAATTATTAAATGAATTTAATGAAGAACTGCAACAACACGTCCAAGGGCCCATTTAAGAGGAAGTAAGTCATCCATTAGTAGAACCATAGACCAGATTTTTTGAGATCTATTTCGTCCTAGTCTGGAGTTGATGAAAACAGTATCTGGATCACCATTTCCCGAAGTGTGGACGAACCTGCTGGAGATGTTGCCATATGGAGGGTGGAAACCAGTTAATATAACACCCGTACAATCTACTTCACCAACTTTAACCGTGGCTCAGACCACAAGGAAGAGTTTCTCCTTGAAAAAAAGACATCCAACGCAAGTAGAACTACTTACTATAGAGCAGATAAGAAGAGAAATGAACTTTTAAGAGAAAGAAATGAACTCCTAAAAATAGGTGTTCTGCTTGTTCTAGGGACTACACTTAACTTCTTATGAAGCAAATTATGATTTGTTTTTAACCAAGGAATATATATTATTTGTACATTGTTACTTCCGTTAATATTTTTATCTAGGTCTAGGGGAATGTGAACACTATATTTCAAGACTATAATACTAAGTATACAGATTCTATTTGCAACAGTGATCCTCACATTGGTAGTGTTTGCTACCCGATCCCTAATAGCACAGCTTCCAAGTCTTCTACATCATCATTTTGTTGTTCGTCACCTGGTATATTATTTTCTTCCACATAGCACCAAGACAAGACTTAATTATGATATTAAAAGAAAAGGATACATGTCCAGTAATAGCAAAACATGGTAAAACTGAAATAGAGTTAGGAAAACCATTGACTGCGAAGCTTAACTTCTCAGGAAGTGGTGAATTTTTGGCTTATCAACTTTGCAGCATGGTAGAATGGCAAATGAATGGAATATGGACTGCATCTGAAGCTGCTCAAGTTCTATACCATTGTGTTTTTGGAACTTACAAAGAAGATTTGGGTGTTATCAACTATAACAAATTTCAAGAACTGGGTTAGAAGAGATAATTTGGGAAACAAATTTCCAAAAGTGAACACATATGGATCAACAAGCCAATTTGAACTGATATTAAATAAGGCCTGGTCCAAATTGACATCAGCTTGTCAGACAAACTTGTTAGCAAGACAAGGATTCCAAGTGTTCCATGTTTTAGCGGAAGAACAGTTCGATTTTCTTAAGAATTTTTTGAAAATTTCAACAAGAACATTGGAGGGGGAACTGGTGGAAAGACTATACCTCAACTTGAACTAAGTTTGTCTAGTACTTTGGATGAAATTCTAAAGTAAGAAAAAGAAGGAATATTCTTGACTTGTGAAGCTCAAGTAAATCCCTTCCACTTTTCCTGATAACAGAATTATATATATACACCAGGATGACATATTCATGGAATGGTGCAAGAAATACAGAATTAAAAAATACAGTGAAAATATTTTACCGGCATATTTTTCTGAGTTATCGAAAGGGTACCCTTCTTCTTCAATGTAGTCGTATCGTGAAAGCAACCCTTCAGCAAAAAAATGAAGTTGACTTTAGTAAATGTAATTTTTTTTTCTAAATACACCGGATAAAATCTACTTGATGATGTTAACTTTCCAAAAATAATTTTATATAAATGTAGTAATTATTTTAGATTTGTGTTGTGTTTGACATTGCTAGGCTTTACGTAATGAAGAACTTTTGAATTTAAAAGTAAGTGGCATAGAGCATAAGTAGATTTCTCTGTATATTTCCTTCCTTTATTTAGAAAACGTTTCGGAAATGTTTCGAATGCCCAACAATGTAAACTCGGCCAAACAGCTTCCACAGTATCACTCTGCGGACGAATATTATATAGCTTAGATTAGTTTCGGGTATTATGGCCTACTCGGCCAATATGGCCTGCCTTAATTTCTCAGAAACCAAACAACGCAAACGATGTAGGTATCCGCCATAACGTCGCGCCCCTTCCCTTGACCCCTCAGTCGATCCCTGAGTTGCGGCGAGTGAACGTGTGTCCTGTGCGAAAATCGAAAATTAGCTTATTTGATGTAATCTTTTGGTAAGTTTCACTCATTCTTGTTGTTTAAATAATAATTGTTTTTATATTGATAGTGCGCAGTTTTGTAGTTAAACTTTCAATGAATAGTGTGGCGATATTTTTAAAGTGCATTGTTTAATAGTTTTTAGGTTAGAATTGTATTTGTCAAAAACGTATCTACGCCGATTATGGCACACCTAACGTGAATTTTTCTACATGTCATCATTTTCTTTTTCAATAGGTGATGGTTCCACGAAAACCAATTTCACAAAGAAAACGTCAAACTTGGTGCAAGGAGTCGATGAAAAACGCAATCGAAGATGTACGAAATAAAAAATGGGATCACTAAAGACTTCTAAACTGTATAAAGTACCCCGAACAACTTTAAGACGTATGGACTCATGAAGAATGCTCAGGAGTGGAAACGGACGTTTTTTTCTTCTATTTTTTTTATTGTATTTGTTATGGAGGGCAATATGGCTCACTGCATTTGTGGCCAATATGGCACTAGGCCATATTACCTACCACGGTTAAATTTTTCATTTTAATTTTGTTTGATAATTAATAACCTTAAATTTATAATTGTTGATTACTATTAAGTTCAAAGGACTGATTTAACCAATAAAAACTGATTGATCTCAATTTTATTTTATTTCCAAAAAATCTTATGGTGTGCCATATTACCCAAAGTTACTCTACCTACTAACAAAAAAAAAATATTATTAGAAGCCCAATTACAGAACAATTTTTGTAGCACTAGTAAATTTAAGGGAAAGAAAAGTTAAAAGATAATATGAAAGGGTTTACGAGACAATTTATGAAAGGAAGTCAGAAGGAAGACTTTACTTTAAAGAATATTGAAGACAGAATGTGTAAATCACCACAGCATTCGCAGCAGCATGATAGTAAAGTGGCCTAGCCAAAAAAGTGAAGAAAATATGGAAGAAAATGTAGGTACTCGATAAATATAGGGAGATGAAACTTTCTGAATCAGACGAGGAGCCAGAGTCAGTGGAAAGGGAAAGTTTTTTTTTTGTAGGTTATAGATAGACTTTAAATTGAAAAAAGGATAAAATTTTTCTAGAACTGTTGGTAAAAAATGGCCCTTCTCCGAAAATGGATTATTTATTGCATAGAACGTCATGCCGTTTATTGTTTTCCATGTATATTATTTACAGAGGAGCAAAAATCTATTTTCAACGGCGGAAATTGGATTCGGAGATTGACATAATATTAGCACCAGAATCAAGTTGCATGAAAATTTTATAACTCTGGCAATTACATAGAGATAAAGATGACGCTATTGATTTGCATTTAATGCGAAGAGACAATCCTGAATATATACAGCAGACAAGTGAACCAATGTATGTGTATGTCCCTAGTAAAGAACCAACGGATATAATAAAATATGAACAAAATAAAAAGAAATGCCAAAAAAATACTGTACGTATTGATGAAGGACTGAGACAGACTAAAATTTCTATAAATGAAAAAATAATTGTATTATATTCAATTGTTATTCAAGTAGGGGACAAATGAAATGAAACCGTGTGCAGTGTTTCCGATTTTATTTCCAGCATGTCATTTTAAGTCATTCTGGTTATCACAAAGTTCAAAATGGTCAATTTTTGATCGAGTTGTTACTGATTTTAGTATGGTAGAAATTAATGCTGTTAGTATATATTTTAATGAACAACATTCTATCCATTATATGAACAGATTTTTGAACAGAAAAAAATAAAAAGTGTAATACATTTGATTCTGTTGTGCACACATGATGAAAATATTATCTTTTTGCATTAACAACTGTTATGCCGTCAAGTAAAAATCTTTTAAAAGAGAACTATACTTCTATTTTCAATATAAGCGTATAATAGAAGAATGGTTTTATAATATTATAATACTGACTTCCCCAAAATATAAGGACTTGCAGTGGATCATGCAGAATCGGAACTTATACAAAAACGAAATGAAATCACCGCAAACAAAATGCAGAGCGAAAGCGAGATTACGAAGACTACCGATGTAGTAGATGAAGATAAGAGTAAACCGAAGCATAAAACAGGAAAAGGCTCAAAACAACGCAGAGTTGATCAGTTTAGGAAGGGAAAGAACCAAGAGACTGATGCCTCCATTCAAGCAGGAATATTTGCACGGTTGAAAATTTCAGATCCTACAAGCATCCCCACCATACCTATTGCCAACGAGGTTCATCCGGTCACAGTCCCTTTGACTTTTAATGTTTTACCCGAATTTGTGGATCGTGTCTGGGATACGATGGAAACTAAGGGTGCGTGTCCTTTTGGAGTTCTCAATACCCACGAAAACAAAAATATCTTCATCTAATCGGAACTTATACAAAAACGAAATGAAATATGAAGAATACTTATCGAATATTAAAAATGATAATTGTTTGTTCAGAATCCTTAGATATAATAGAAGATAATGTCGACGACAGGATTAGGCAGTATAAGAAATCATTATTTTATATACACTTTGATAATAAAAGAAAACCCATAGTATATGCAATGAAGGAATGGAAGATAAAAATCTTACATTACATACTTACCTTTATGGTCATCCATAATCATTGGTGAAAGGCACCTATTGAAAGCTACTTTGGCACTGTTAAAAATAATATATTAGAGCAATCACAATTGAAGTAATTAGATTTATAGGAGAAATTAGAAAATATGTTTTAAATGTTCATAAAACCCCTCAATTTAACATAACAGATGTTGTGCTAACAAAAAACAAAAGCGCGATGTTTGTGGAGAAGGATAGGGATTATATTCTAGTAAGATGATAAAGGAAAATAATCTTAATAATATTAAATACATACATACAAATACATACGTTATTCATTTCTAACGAACGGTTTAATAAAATAGATAATTATAAATATTATGAAAAAGTAAGGAATGTGTCTTACGTGATAGGATAGCGAAATATGACTTCTTGAATAAAGAGTCGGATTATCTCAAATTCCTGTTTGATGAGTTTAAATGAATCATTTCAATCTAACATAGAATCGGGCTGGTTAAATGGTCACTAATATAATAATATTCTGTATAGAAATATTTAATATTATTATACAGGTACAAATAGTAGAAGATTTTATTAGCAGAGAAATATTTATGAACGACATATTTCTAGTGTGAAGGTTCGTCGTATCAGCTGACCGTAGTATGGGTACGTACAAAAGGGCGCTGTTCGAAAAGATAAACAAATCTGTGGCTGATATCGTCACCGCCTGTGTTTTATAAACATACAGCGATAGGTTTAAAAAGGGAGAGACTTCTCAGTGCCTTATTAGCTTTGATAGACGTAGCTTACTCTTGAATAATTATATCGATTTATGAAGTGGAGATTTGTAGAACATATTAATATCAAAAAGTTATTATTAGAAGTGTTGTGTTTATACTAGCAATACACCTAATCTGGAAATGTACAAAAATTATTAATGCCTTATAATGGAAATGGAACTTGGTCACTTATGGCATTTTTTATTTTACTTTTTTATTTTGATTTTTTGTGGAATTTCAGTTTCCTTTCTTTTTTTCAGGTAACTATTGACTAAAAATGGTGCGGGAATACCAAAGAACCCCTGGATCCAGGTCCTACCAGGATTATAGCAAAGAAAATGTTGAAAGGACCATTGAGGCGGTTGACTCTTGGAAAGAATCTTGGACCAGGAGGCCGTCCAAGAGTCCTTTCCAAGAAAGAGGAAGCCACTGTTGCTGAGACACTTGGAGTGGTGGCCAATTGGGGTTTCCATTTAACTAGGGCGGCTATAAGGACGGTAATCGCAAAATACCTTGAAAAACAAGGAAAAACAGTTAAGGTCTTTAAAGACTGTCTACGCAGGTAGATGCCTTTATTTATATAATGTTTGTTTTGGCTCTTTGCCGTTGTGCGGCGCTGTGCCGAGCCTTGTAATGCGGGGAGCTAATGTTGAGCGGCGCTCGCACTGAGAGAGATTATGTTGTCGTTGAAGTTGTTGTAAGGCATGATTTGTATTGTGTGGTGCAACTATTGTATGAAGTAAATAAAGCAGTTGAATTCAGAACGTATACAGTCCACTTTCATTACTCGTCTTATAAGAAAATACACATCAAAGACAACATTCCCGGAGAAGATTATCTTGATTCATTCATCAAAAGAAATAATCTATCCATTCCTTTGCATGAAATATAAAAAGGTCCAGAGCCTCCGTCGACCGTGAAGACATTTTAAATTTTTTCCCCTTTAAATGATGCCGAAAATTTTAATATTTATAATTACGACGAAGCAAATGTCACATATGACCCTGGGGCCAAAGAGATGGTAGTACCAAGAAACACAAAAAGGGTTGAACGGGTGCAGAATCATTCTCGCATCTCCATTAGTATTATGGTATGCGGAAATGTAAAGGGGGATCTACTGCCTCCCATGGTCTACAAATCTAGCAATTTATATGAAAACTGGCCAGAAGGCGGCCCTCCTGGAACCAAATATGCCAGCAGCCTCTCTGGGTGGTTTGATATGAATTTATTTGAGATGTGGTATTTTAAAATTCTCCTCCCTCACATAAAGGAAACCCGAAAAGAAGGCGCTACAACTATTGTGGCTGGTGATAATCTCGCCAGCCACTTTTCGCCTGCAGTAAATCAGTCCTATAAGGAGCATGGTATTTATATAACTCCATTCCCTGCAAATGCCACCCACCTTATGCAGCCACTTGATGTGGCTGTATTTGGTCCCATGAAAAAGTGTTGGAGAAAAATTTTAGACAATTGCAGGAAAGAGAGCCAATATCCAGGGAAGTTTTCCCAAAGAGCAGTTTCCAAATTTGCTCTCTAGGTTATGGAATGGCATATCTGCGACTGTAAGCCAAAATTTAGTATCTGGATTTAGAGATACTGGGCTTTTTCCACCTAATTCAAACGAGGTTTTAAAGAGGATTCCAGATGGACTAACACCAGATGATCAAGACAGTATTACAAGATTCCTTGATTCATCATTAATTGATATTTTAAAGGAACACAGAGGAATTGGCAGTAACGCAAATCCGAAGATAAAAGGGAAAAAAAGTTCAAGACGGTAAAAACTTGGCAATAGACCAAGCCAATGAAGTTGCTTCTACAGATGTCACAGATGAACCTATTGTAACTGTCCCTGTAGACCTTGTAGACCCTAATGAAACCATTGAAACTCTCACAACGAAAGCCCTAGAACTAGATGAAAAAGATGTTGTAGGATGTTCTGGTGTCCAACGGAAAAAAACAAAGAGGAAATGCGTTCCAATTTACCCTAGAGAAAAAAGTAAAAGACAAAAAAAAGTGAAGCAAAAGTAAAGTATGACATTTGCCATTGAAATTGGAAAGACTTTCTTGGCGGACAAGAATAGATCAAATGTGTTCAGTGCCTTCAATAGATATGTGGCCTTTGCAACCATGAAAGTAAAGACCCTCATTTTACGTGCGACTACTGTAATGATTCAGAAGCAGGGCCGTTGGAATTTCAGGATGATTCTGATGTGGATAAAGATTTTGTGCCAAGTGACTAAGTTAGAAAATTTTGTTTTTGAATAGTTCATGATTTTTCCTGTGTTTAAAACGTTTAGGACTATTTTTAAGTTTTTAAAGTTCCTTTTACATTTTAAGTTGTTTTTTTACAAATGTTATACTTTTGTATGTACAATAAACCATAGTTTTTCAGTGTTATCCTTAACTTACAAATCTAATAAATTGGCTATTTATGAAAAAATCAAAGAAAAAAAATACCTACAACGTCGCTAAATTTTTTTAAAGTCAATGCGGGGTAACCTAGTCATAGAAACCACTTATAATACTAATTTCATTGAAATTCTCAAGAGTGACCAAGTTGCCCTGGGGTTGAGGCAACTTGGTCAACCAAATATTGATATTTTTTTTCTTACACAAAAGCAACAACTGAGCTTTTCTATACTATAAATGGTTCCTTATGTATGTCGGTCTGTAAAAATGTTTTATCAAATTATATCAAACGTAAAAGAAAATTTTCGGGTTAAGTCAAAAAAAGGGTGACCACGTAGCCCCAGATTACGGTACATGTTACAAATCTATAGACTAGAAATGTTTAAAAATTATATAGTTGCTGTGATTTAGGCCCTCATAGATTGGAAATGTAAAACAAAGGCTAAATGGTTGAAAGTACACAAAGAAATAGTAAAACCTGCTATCCGAAAATGAGCAAAGGCTCTTAATTTGATGGGTAAAAAATATATTCAGGGCGATCCTATTTATGCGATAGGTTTGGAATAGATTTGATCAGTATATTTGATTTTAGGAGGAATCACAACCAATTGAACAAGTAGCTGAAAATAATTTAATTCTTGAAATTATAAACTGTGACTACATAGTTCATGGCCTCAAAAATGATATATAAGTGAAGAAAATGAAGAAAGCTTACCATAAACATTAAGCAAAAGAACAACATCAAAAAAGCTAAAATTAGATAATGTGGCACCTCATGCTAACCGTTATAAGCAGAAATCCACGTTTTATTTTATTTATAACAAATTATTTGATATGCAATCGTACACAAAGATCATTTTAGAACAATAAGTGCTAACATTAAGTCTGTAGGAGACAGCTTAATCAGTATTTAGATAATTATAATAAGACGTGTTAGGAAAAAAACAGCCTCGTAAAATTTGACCATGTTGTTTGGTTTCATCGAAAATTTTGTTTTTAAATAGAACCTTCCTATGTTTATTTAGTCAATATGACTAAATCTGAATCCCAAGAAATCGTATTATTAAGTTTAACAGATATAGAAGACCAATCTGTTGAAATTTTCATATCGAGAACTGATTACAGAAGGTAAAATATGTAATAGTCTGACTCTTTGTCATATAGATATTTTAATTTTAATCAAATATTTGACTTGGCCCATGCACAAAAACTGTACGAAGAATTTGTAACAAAGAACTATGTAGATGCAGTTGAAGAAATACCGACAGCAGCTTCATATTGTTTGAATGAAAAATCTGAAACATCCAATGAAGATAACACTTTTTGGTCTGAAGGAGAAACCTTGCTCTTTATATCGCTCTATGAAAATCATAAAAATTACTTTCATCATACTAAAAAAAAAGAAAAACTGTTTGGCATACTCTGATGGTATTAATTATACTGTAAGTGTGCATTTTATATAAAGTATTAGCTAATCGTAATGTTAAAGAACGGTATTCAGGGAAGTGCCAGAAGAAATATTCAACAAAAATAAATTGATTATAATGAACGACTTTAAATTATGAATTCTGGAAAAGAATTGAATCTTGGGATCAACGACTCCAATATATTGTAACATGTATCAATGTTTCGCAAATAGCTTGAGTGGTGTTGCTTGTGGCATATATCCACTGTCAAAAGAAAAACTGTTAAGTAAAATTCCGAAGGAGCAGGAACTTGCCCAAAACATTGTTAGGGACGTTTTGGTAGATTACCTTCAAAGTCAATGGAATTCCACTAAAAGAGATGCACCCAGAAAAAGAAAATGATTAAATGTTGTTCCTGGTAGATCCATTACAACTGATGACATCACCGATAAAGAAAATTCTCCAGAAGTTGGACTGCCAATGTCAACAGTTAATCCTAAAGCAATGGAAGCTGTTGAACGCAATTTCAATTTAATGAAAATTCAGTTACTGGTAAAGGTTGAAACTGGTCAACTTCACCCCAGTGTACGGTATCAGTTTCACCATTTTTAAGAGAGCATCAATCAGTTAATTTGAGTTTATGTTTTAAACATGGCAACAGTACAATGATAATTATTAATATTACTGATAGATATAATTTTTGAAAATGGCATTAGTTGTGTTTAAGCAAATTTTCAAGTATGTTAATACATTTTTTCATTATATTAATATATTTATAACGAGAGTTCAAATAAAAACGTGGTCAAGTTGGTTCTCAAAATGTGGACGTAGGGTGTAGCGTATAGCAAATGAACTTAAACGTCATCTGTCAAAGCACTATATCGCCGCTTTGTTATTGAAACTGACAGCTGCTATACAGCTCGTTGAGAAATGAGGTTAAGTTGGTCGCTATAAGCTACGCCCTACGTCCAATGTGTCAGAGCCAACTTCGACCACGTTTTTATTTGAACGCTCGTTATATTTTTATTTCATTATATGTATTATAGTGTAAAGAATATATCTGTTAAAAGAGATAAAATATTTGTCAAGTTAACTCATTCTTCTAAATCAGGTACATAATTAGCCAAAAAATTTGGTAATCTACCATAAGTAAAAAAATAACAGAAGAAAAATTTCAAATTATTTGAAAAACCTGAAGTATTACTCCTTTGATATAACTTGTGATGAAGAACGACACCAGATGGAAATGATTACATGTCTTGTTGCGAATTTTCACGCTTTTTTCAGGAAAAACTGGGATTAAGTTGGAAAATTATCTATATCAGAAAGATTTAGAACGACGTTCTGCATCTTTTGATAATGCACTTCTGGTTGCTTTATATCAAAAATATCCTGTATTGTATCAAGTAAGGTATGCATGTTATAAAAATAGAACAAAATGGTTAATTGCTTTGCAATCGGTCGCCAATGAATTTCAAAATATATTTCCTGAAGCAACTAGTGTTACCGTCGACGATATTAAAAAAAATAACAGTATTAGAACTCAGGTTTTTGCTCAATTAAAAAAAAAAAGTAATGTGTCCGGTGCAGGCACTGACGACAGATTTTTAAATGAAGGAATTCGCATAAGAAATAGTGAATTAAATATAAACATAAGTGACATGTCATATAACGAAAAAAACACGAGAGAACTTACTTCCGAGGGTACCATAGATGAGTTCAACGATAATTCTTCAACATCAACAAGAACATCCATTCATTCAAGTGTAGGACAGTCGAGTGCACTTGACAACGTCCAACTTCTTGAAACACAATATCTAGGAAACGTAAACATTGGAGTTCAAGAGCTAGTCAACACACTGACACCATTTCTCTAATGCAAGAAACAACAAGGAAAGTGAAGAAATTTAAGCCAAGCCCGGAGATAATTGGTTTAGGGCATTCTGTAAACGTAACAGATTGAGCCAGAAGAAGTTTGAACAACTGGAGAACCAGCTATTCCTTTATTATATATGGATTTTATGAAATGTTGGAGGAAACCATCCGCCACCTCAAGTTGGAAGATTGTCCAGGCCAAATATGGAATTTGGATGAAACGAGTTTCTCATCAGATCCAAACAGAGTGTAAGGTGTTGCCGAAATAGGACAAAAAGTACACAGAAACGTAGAAGGATCTGGAAGAGAAAATACCACCGTGATGGCATGTATTTCAGCGGCTGGTGTATTGCTACCACCTTCAATAATTTTCCAAGGTGCACATTTATGGACCAGCTGGAAAGGTAAGTAGCTACTAACTGCTCTTTTTAATTATTACGACTAAATTATTTTTTTATTAAAGGGTCGAAAGATTTGCCAAATACCTTCAATGCGTGTCAGAGAAGGGTTGGATGACCACTGCTATTTTCCAAGAATGGTTCCAAAAGTTTTATACCTTAATTACAGAGCGGTCTCAAATTGTAATCATGGACAGTCACGTTACTCATTTAGATAAGGGCACAATCGAACTAGCAGTTAAAGAAAATATCCCGTTATTAAAACTGCCATCGCACACAACTGATGTCTTGCAACCCTTAGATAAATGTTGCTTTGGTCCTCTTAAATTAAAGTGGAATAATGCTTTAATCGTACGGCAAAGGCTCAACCAGCGAAAGTTAAATAAGAGTGAATTCTGTAATTTATTGTGTGAAATATGGGAAGAAGGCATTTCTGAACAAATAATAAAATCTGAGTTTGCTAGTACTGGAATTTACTCTTGCAATAAAGAGAAATATCCTGTACATTGACTGGACCCTGAAAAAATGAACGAGATACCAGAACCAAGATCTCAATCGTGAAAACCCTACCAATGTGTTTATACCTGAACAACTGGAACCGGAGTCCATTACCCTTACTAGAAGCAGAAAACACATAATGTTGCTGTTGCTGGACCTATGAAAATCAATGATGTTGATGATGATCCATCAACATCATTAACACCATCGTCTTCAACTCACTTAAGTACCGACCGGCTCTCATTCGAGTCACTCTTACTATCAAAAATTCAAAGAACAATCCCATCAACTCAGAAAAGAATGAAAATTGATGTCACTGTTTTAACTTCAGAAGAATTTCTAATTGAGCTGGAAAAAATGGATAATGAGAAGAAAAGTGAAAAAAAAATAAGAAAAAGCCAAAGAATAAGAAATCGAGTGAATCTGATAGTGAAAGTAATGAGGAGTAGTACAACTTTAAATTGGGCGATGAAAGCGACATTTAATATGTTACTTTATAAGATATTGTTAATGAAGAATTGGTGCGATTTCGTGTGAAGCAAGCGAAACGTTACAACTGAAACAAGGTGACTACATATTGGTGACATTTGCAACTAAATGCCAGAACGTTTTCTATGTGACACAAATTGAGGAACTAGGAGATGAAAGCGTACTGCTAAACAGTTCCCATTTACCATAGATTTCGATAATATAATGTCCAATAAGTAACAAATAAAAATAAATAAACTATAGTAGCATATTCTGACACAAAAAGGGTCTGGTGTACAAAGTAAAGCTAAAGTGAAGGATGTTGTTCATATAAAATAAGTTTGTTATAACACAAGTATTAATATTGTTCGATAAAATCTTTAAACTGTCAAAATTGTGACGAAAATGGTATTTGCCCATTCAATAAATAGTAAAATGCACTCATGCATGACAAAATGGTTATAAAGAATACTAGAGAACTATTCTGTAATGTCAGATAACAAGTAAATGTAAAGGCATGAGCACATTTGAAAAATTATCAGAATTTTGACATGTGATCAACGGAAGGTAAAGGTGTTTCCCACATAAAGATGGAATGTGCAATAAACCTGGTATATAAGTAAAATACAGCATACCTGTGATAAGAATTTATGTGTAGAACTAAATCTGAGCCTCTGCAAAAGGTTTCATGTATCGTTTAAATGTTGATGTTTGACGTTCCGTTAAAACTTGTAAATTTCTAGTTTTATAAGTGGTGCAGAACTGTTAAATAATATGTGTAGCATGTAAAAGACCTTCATAACTTCATAAACTGTATTTAGACTCCAACCCAAGTTTAAACTTCTGTATGGACTTTAAAAGTTTTCGGTGAGTCGATGAACCTAGAAAGTTTTAGTTTCAAAAAACAGACAGACTGTTGGAAAACTGGAAAAGGGATAGTAATAAAGACAGTGAGTGAACAGACATGTAAAAAAATAAGTTATATAACATAATTTAACTACAATTTGCAATATTAAGTAAAATTTAGTCACGAGTTTCAAGCTAGACCTAGAAAGATGTTACTGGTATCAAAAAATGTAAAAAAATTCAAGGAATCTGAAAATTTAATCATCGTGCAGTATAAAACATGCAGAAAGTTAATAAATTGAAAATAAAATTTCTCAAAGGTTTGGTATGACAATCCCATGACAACGCCTCATTTGTTTTTACTGCAATAAAACCAAATACGAGCTCATCGCAGCTCAGTTTCGCATAAATTTTCTAGGAAGTAACATCGTCCATTTGCTCCTAAAAATAACAGTTGAAGTCAACAAATATCAACAAGTTTGTGAAAAGTTTACCTCTCTAGTTTCCCATTTCGAGAAACGCGACTGACAGTTACAAGTGTCAAAAGTCCGAAGTACACAATTTACTAAAGTGACATAAGTTCGAAAAGTCATCACTAAATTTGAACTGAGTCCAAGCTAGTAAAAGTGAATACGTGAAGGTTTATATAAAAAAAAAGTGTAGTGCATTTCGACCGGAATTACCCCATCAGACAGCAACCAGAACGGATATCAACGTGGAATTTCACGACCTGGTTTACCCTTGGAAATCCTCGAAACACGACTTAGGAAATACAACCAGCGATACGTGACGACACGGTTGTAAGTTGTATGTATAACTTGGCCAATATATATAAAATTTGCAAATTTCAATTCGAATTGAATTTAACACGTACGAAATTTTCAATCATTTACGCACTATAAAACAATGTGGCTGAAAGACACGGATTCAGATTCGGGAAAAGAATTTTTACAGCGGACCAGTTCATTATTGAAAATGACCTAATATTTTTAATATTATTTTGCTTTAAAGTCTTCACTAAATTATTAAGTATATGTTATAAAAATAAAACAAAGTAAATTTTTAAAAGTTATTACTTTTTTAACATATCACGTTATTTCACAAAAAAATCTATGATTCTACAAATGTTACAGTTTCAAATTGAGATTGAGATCCCACAAATGCGGCTGTTACAGATTGAAATAAATACTGAGATTTACTTACGTCCTAAGGAATCTTACGTATAGTGAAAACGGAAAAATTCAGAGGCTACGAGGGTCAAACGATTTTTTTCTGTTTAGGGTTGAAAAAATCGTAGATCCCACAAATGGGGCTGTTACAGATTGAAATTTATACTGAGATTTATTTATGTCCTAAAGAATCTTATATATCATGGAAACGGAAAAATTCAAAGGCTACGAGGGTCAAACGATTTTTTTCTCTTCAGGGTTGAAAAAACCGTATCTCCCACAAATGCGTCTGTTACAGATTGAAATTTATACTCAGATTTACTCATGTACTAAGGAATCTTAGGTATCATGGAAACGGAAAAATTCAGAGGCTACGAGGATCAAACGATTTTTTGATTAGTGTTTGTCATGTCATTTAATTAAAAGTGTTTTAAGTTCGTTTTACTCGACCAGGCTCTTTTCGAAAAACATAAGAGTAATAATTTGTAGAAAATTGAAAGACGAATCTGAAAATATCTTGATTGTTACCGTAAAGCAGTGGCATACTATTTTATTTAGAAATATGCCACCAATACCCTGTATATCCGCCCTCAGATTTTCGACAATGTTTACATAAATACATGTGCCCAATTTCAAATTATTCCACTAACCAGTTTTTAAATTATTTCAAAAAAATTAAAAATATGTTTTTAAGTTAAACAGCCTGTATCTTTTTAGCGAAATATCCTAGATAAAAATTTTATTGGAAAGACTTCCCTTAAAAATCACCAATGAATACGAGGTTTAATTTTTGGTCACCGTTTACGAATCATTCTGTATAACAATATGGGACACCTTGTATAGTAGGTACTATTTAATAAATTGTTAATATATTTTCAAGTTGTTTTTATAACAACACATATGCAATATTTCCTTTAATAACTCTTACTTGGCTAAATAATCCTTATTATCTCAATATGAATAAAAATAAATAAATTTTTCGAATCGAACTATAAATTAAAGTGTTTCTTAAAGAAAATGTCTAGCCAAGTAAAGCAGTATAGATTTCTATGGAAACTAAGTAAAAAACCGGTAAGGTAAATCTACAAAACTTCATTGTGAAATATTGGAAGAATAAAACAAAATATTTACCTGTTCCACCAATTTATAAAGCATGCATTTAAAATTTCTGTAATTAAATGATTATTGTAGTAAAATATGCTAAACAGCATTGTTTCATTTTTTTTAATTGCATGTATAGTCAATAACTTCAAGAAAACTTTACATTGAAATATTGCATCAGTAAAAATATTCGGGACTACCTATATGAGGAATTGACAATTGCCCAATTACTACATAATCAAAAAAATGGTTTTAAATATAATTTTTTAGAAAATATTATTTATTTGTATTAAAATAATCAACTTTTCTTTATAATTTTTTGTTGTTACTCCCGTAATTTCAAAGTTATCCAAGAAAATCTAATTAGGAAAGATATTTGTTTAAGTAGTAAGTCGAAGTAAACGTAACGTAACGTAAACTGTACGCTGTATCGATCATAGAGTTTCATACAACGACCAGGAGTGATTGGCTTTGACTTTTCGGTTGTATTTTAAAAATCTTATAAGCAGTTTTATCTTACACTTTTCAGTTTCGGGTTCCCAGAGTTTATGTTTTAAGTTTGTTCGAAAATAAGACTTTTTCTTTATATCTCAGTTTGTTCATAAATTGAATATTTCCTTTCAGCATTTCTTTTCAGCTTATTTAAAAATTTTATTCCTTTATCTTGGATATTTTTAAGTTTATTTAAAGGTTTGACTTCTTTCTAAAATATTCTTTTATTTTTCATTAACTAGAACTTTAAATTTTAAAAGTTTGACTATTTTAGAATTTCTTTTTTAATTTTTTAAAATATTATTCATTTAAGAATTCCCTTTTAAGTTCGTTTTAAAATTAGGAATTTTTCTTTTGATAGTAATATTACTGTTAAAATGGGAAACTTTAAAAAACCTGATATTACCATGGCTGTTTTAAATAATTGTATAAAACACAGGGACTGCACCCTGGAACAATTGTGGTCATGTAGTCCCAGAAATCTTTCTTCAATTTTATCAATGTTTTGCGAATTTTTGGGTATAAGAAATAACTTCAAAATCCGTATGTTTGCGTATATGCGCATAAGAAGGTTGGTTTCCTTATAGAAAATAGATGGCAGTGATGAAGGAAGTGAAAGACTTGAGCAATATTGCAAGAAGCATCACGAGTATACTGTTCATGAACGAATCACAAAAGCCGATGATGCAGAATTTAACTATGACGAATTTAACAACGAAGAAAATGAATCTTTTGCAAGCGACATTACTGTAACAGATATTACTGAAAATACAAGTGACCATGAAGAACTGCTATAAACAGAGAACACAATAAATAATGTAGAACTTAATGAGAGTCCGGTAGAAATTGTTCCTGAAGAATATAAAAACAAAAGTACTTATAGGCTTTACAAGAATAATGTCTGTAATTCTTGACCGTTATTATAAAGATACTGACATTGCAACAAATAGTGAAAAGCGCCATACAGTATAAATTTCAAACTGTAACAGGCCCATTTGTGGGATCTACGTTTCTGTAACACAATCTGTAACAATTTGAAACTGTAACATTTGTAGAATCTTAGATTTTTTTTTGTGAAAAAACGTGATATGTTAAAAAAGTAAATAACTTTTAAAAATTTACTGTTTTATTTTTTATAACATATAATAATTTAACTTGTGAAGACTTAAACTGACTGACAGAAAGCAAAATAATATTAAAAATATTAGGTCATTTTCAATAATGAACTGGTTCGCTGTAAAAATTCGTTTCCCGAATCTGAATCCATGTCTGTCTTCAGTCACATATAAAACAGATTTTCATTTAATAACGATGACATGTCAACAGTATATAAATCGTATCATAGCAGTTATATTAGTTTCAAAGGGAAAAATTGTATGGTTGTGTAATTTAGATTAAGATCTAAAATTCTCAATTGTAAATCTCCTACTAGAACTAAAAGTGTAATATACCGAAATTTGTTAAAATTTTAAAACATCTTTCATTTAAATTATCATAATTCAATAATAATTTATGAAATATAATAAATAAAATAGAAGCCCATAGGAACCCTTATCCTGAAGTCGAGATTGCTGTGTCAAATAAAACATAATTGTTTATTTAGATTGCAATATTCCAGTTTTTCTCTTATGGATGTGATACATGTCATCATACCTTCCCTAAACTGCAGTTATTAATGTACAGATCTCTTTACTTCTCCATATACTCCTTTTCTAACATTTTACGTACTGTTTGAACTTTCAACAGTATTGAACACACAAAAGTATTTAACACATGATCATTATTGCTACCGCCATTTTATTTGTCGAGCCGACTTCGAAGCGTGGCCACTGCTGAACGTATTCTCGTGCTTTTTGCGTTAATTTCACTTGTCGGCTGACGTGTAAATGGTGTAAATGAAGCTCGAGAGAGGGAAAAAAAGAATAGATTCGTCAGCGTCGTACAAAAGACCAGAAATAAGGGTCAGTAAAACACCACACCAGCAAAAGCCACTGCCCTCAGCGTTCGTAGTAAATCAAATCCAATAGAAATGCGATTCGTGGGATGGTGACAAGTTGTTTAGAATTTAAGTTAATTTTATTTTATTTTAAATATTATGGGTTGCCTATAAAGTAGGAAGAAATGTACACGTTTTATTTTTGGTAGTTATTCCTTATCATTGCGAGTTTTTCTGTGGCAAAATATCACGCTTTTTTTGGCATTGGAAGTGAGAAACTGAATTTTCCTCTAAGTGGTGCAGAAAGTTAATTCTGGTGTATTATTGTGAACTATCTGGGAAGAAGCCGGCCGGCACGTCGCTCCAAGAATCGCTTCAAGGTGAGTTTTGCCACTCGTTTAATTAAACATTCATTTTTTGCATTAATTATCGTTTATTTGGGAATATTATTCAATCCATTAATAAATCCCAAACACAAGTGTTCTGTGAAAGAAAAGTCGAAAAATTAAGAAAAGTCGCAAAGTAATAAAGAATGTGAGTACTGTTCCGTTCCATCAGTACTGCCAGTGTCACTAGCAGGGTTAAAAAGAACTCGAGTCAATGATGGAGTGTGGGGTTTCGGGGGTGTCGGGTTTCCAAGATAAGGAAACAATTGAACTAGCACATCCAAATAGTAGAAAAAATCTAGTGTTGACCAATTTAACCTAAAAAATGTCGTATAACCTGAAAGAATTTGAAGAGTTTCAAGAAAACAACATGGGACAAAGTATAACCTGCCAAGAAAATTTAATTGGCGAAGATAATACTCAGCCAAGTATGGAATCCCAGATGATGTTGCAGAGTTGCAGTTCATGCAGATGATGAGAACTATGAAGGACAACAGAAAGGCAACATAAGGCAGGCTTCTAACGTTGTAAATACTGCAGCCTACCAATGAGCGACATAAAAGCAATTATTCAAAATTAAACCCAAATCAAAACAGGCAAAACACGCAAAATTTTAAATACAAAATTATCAACAACAAAGATTTCATTTCGAGGAACTTTTTCAAGTAAGTAGACCAAACCCAAGAACAAACAAGCGAAAACGACTACCCGGAGGCTTCTACATATAATTACGATGAACCTTGCACATCATAGACATTTTACCCAAGTTTCGGCGAAGAAGAAGATTATGATACCGCAAACCTATATTCGGACGATCAAAATGTCGAAAACGATTCCCCAATTTTTTGCCAGTAGCCCATCAACCTCACAAACGTAGTATAATTAAATTCCACCTCAACCCCTTGTTCACTTTCCTGTATAAAAATTAAAACCCCGCCTATGCTTTTACTAATTGCCACCGATTGCATAATAGAAAAATATTACCCAGACTACATTTACCACGATAAAATTTAAACTAATGTACCTTTTAAAGGCACAATTCCAAGTTTCAAAGAATTTCACTCACCTCTACTTATGGACATTCTTTTATACGACTTCCATGATCTCCTTGATGGTCTGATAGGCTTCGAGGACCTTCAAAAATTTGACCTCTCTATTTGCCTGATCTGGGTCCGAATGTACCTGATTCACGGAGAGGCCCGTAGAAAGTCACGTCTCGCGTGAAGACTGTACGTACGCTGACCAATTTCCCCAACGAATACATTCGAATCATTCGATGTTTTCGCGTCTGCACTGGCAACTTATGGAGACTGGTTCTATAATCGTAAGAAGACTCGATACAAGAAGACGTCGTTTGTTAGGGTATTAATCAAGAATGAAATATCTTGAATTCAATTGAAGAAACCCCGAAATAAGAAAAAGATGCGCATTACTGCAATTTGGAATTCCCAAAACAAGTATTCACAGTTTTATTTAACGACAATTACTAAAGCCTTTTTCATTTTCAAAAAGTTCAGGAACTTAAACCAGAAGATTTTCCGCGAAGAAGTTTCGGCTTATGGGCTCTTCAAAGTCGTAACCGAAATCTGGAATTTCTGAACCGATTTTTTTTACCGATGAGCGTCCTTTACGAAAGGTGGTATAATAAATCTCCACAACCTTCATTACTGGTCCACAGCAAATCCACACGTCTTAATCCAGAATCATTCGCAAGATAAATTTTCAATTAACTGCTGGGCTGGAATCGCTGGAGATTGCATCATTGGCCCACATTTCTTGCCCCCTTGGTTAAATGCTGGAACTTACCTGGACCTTTTCGAACATGAACTACCAGTTCTTATGGAAGATATACCCCTGGATATTAAACGAAATTTTTGGTTTATTTTCGATGGTGCCCCACCACACTGGGGGCGTGGGCGGTTCGCAGGAGTGTTACTCTAGTTAGCAATTCTCTCTTGCAAAATTAGTTTATTCAAGTTACAAAGTAAAATTTATACAGGGTGTTAAGCAAAATTTTGTTACTTTAAGGGTTAACTTCGGACATGGGTCGAAGTTATAAGAGAGTGCTTGGTAGCAGTAATTACGTTAATTATACAGAAAATATGTTAAAAAAAATAAAAATTATATTAAAATTAAGAAAAAAAAACATAAGGGAAGGAGTCGAAACGTCTGGAATACCTAAGTCTACATTAAGTGACAAGATTCTTGGAAAAAATACAAAAAATATGGCGGACAAATGCTTTCTTCTAAGAGAAAAATTGTGTAAATGCAATAGAAATCTCCGCCAGTAGGTACTTCCTTTGATATACAATGATATTAGAAAATTGATTCAAAGTTATCTTAACCGCAAAAATGTCATAATAAAATGTTTCCTGAAAATCTACCGGGTCATGTTCGGATAAAAAGTTTTATAAATAGGCATAATAATCTGTCAACTCTTATTAGCACAAAATATAAAACTTTGTAGGGCTCAAGCAACTTGGGATACTATGAAATTATATTTCGCTGAATTAAAAATATCGCTCCAAGGTTTCACCCGAGAATGTGACCAATTATGCCGAGACCAATTTTACTGACGATCTTGGGCGGCCGAAGGTTATCTGTTAGAGGGATAGTAAATATTGCTGTAGAATAATGGATTCAACAAAAACTAGCATTTCCGTCATGATTGCAGCATCTGCAACAGGGGAATTGTTGCCACCATTTGTAGTACTTACCTATACAAGGCCAAAAACAGATATGTATAGTGGGAAGAAAATGGATCCCGTGGCTGTCAATATGGTATAAGGGATGGTTTGACAGTAATGTCTAACAGGGGAATTGTTGCCACCATTTGTAGTACCTACACAAGGCCAAAAACAGATATGTATAGTGGGAAGAAAATGGATCCCGTGGCTGTCAATATGGTATAAGAGATGGTTTGACAGTAATGTCTTTGTTGATTGGTTTAGGCAAACCGTGATTCCATTCTTCCGCGGAAAAGGACTCAAAGTTATGGTAGAAGAGAATCTGTCATCGCACATAACTGAAGTAATACAAACCTGCCAAGAACACGAAATAAGATTTGTTCTTCTGCCACCTAACACAACAAATTATCTTCATAGATGATAAATACCAAATTTACACAGTGAAATTCTTAAAATAAAATGAGCTTGAAAGATGACCATTTTTATTCTCCTAATACATATTAATGACCAAAGTAACATTGACAGATACAAAAGTTGTTTCTGGACCGATTTGAACCGGATTTTTTTTTTTAAAGATAGATCTCCAAAAGCACTCTCATGATGCAAAATTAGAAGGTGAAATTTTAATTTTCAAGGCCTACTATGAGTTTTTTTCACTGTCAAATTTTACAAAAACTGTTTAGCGATTTTTTTATTTAAAATCTATCTTCGGCACTAGATTCTGCATCCCCTAAAACGGTTTCATGCCAAATTTCATAAATAAATATTTTATAATGACGGTTTTATTACAATTTTAATATAGGCTTCATTTAATTCAATACTTTTATAGTAATTTTCTAAAAAAAAATGTTGCCTATGAAAAATGATTTTTAAAAACATGGGAAATTAATTTTACGCTTTTAATTAATCGCATTAAACGTTTAAACTTATAATATTACGGTTATTAATAATTAGGTATTTAAATAAGTAAGTAAATAGAAATGGAAAATTAAAGCATTTTGCTAAAATTAAAAGATTCTCGTTTATATTAGTTTTTAACACACCATTTATATGGATGCAGTTTTGAAATTATTTACAAACATTTTTTACGTGTAGTTGTTGCGGGGTAACTACCTACTTTTCTTTAAAGACATTTGATATAACAACGTGTCGTACATCAAGGATAGAAAGCTTATTATAAGGGTGCTATGAAAACAAAACTCTTTTTGTAGTCAAACGTCAAATCTTTAAGATACGCTCATTGTCATTAGGACATTAGTTTATTTTCATATTGTAATTATGGGTGGGCAATTAAATATACAAGCAAAAATTGAAATTGTGCGGCTTTTAGAAGATAATGATAGGACTGTGGGAGAAGTATGTGGAATATTTCATAAAAGGACCCAGATGGGCCAGAGTACTGTTTCTAAAATTTCCAAAGTTTTTAATCAATGCGGGGCTGTGTCAAGACGTATTATAAAAGCGGATCGAGTACAAAGAGGACCCAGGTACGAGCAAATCGTTTTAAATTATTTTAATAACAATCCAAACGTCAGTGTGAGAATAGCTTGTTTAAATTTAAATTTGCCCAGAGAAAATATCCGCCGATGCCTTAAAAAAAATCAATTTAAACCATTCAAACCCAAGTTTTTACACACCTTGGAACCTGGTGATAATGAGAGGAGGATGGAATTTTGTTTATGGGCTCAAGGAGAGTATCTCAATAATAGATATTTTTTAAAAACTATTTTATTCAGCGATGAGGCGACTTTTACAACTAATGGAATTGTTTCGTCACAGAATTCTAGATACTGGGCTACAGAAAAACCAGATTGGATTATTAATTGTAAACGCAATATTCTCAAAAAGTTAATGTTTGGTGTGGGATACTAAATGAAACTATCATTGGCCCTTTCTTTTTTGAGGGTAATATGAATAGCATACAGTTTTTTCTGTTCCTGTGATATGAATTTTGGAATATACTACATGAACTTCCAGTACAAGAAAGACTGAATGTTAATTTCCAATTAGATGGAAGTCCTATCCACAATGCAAGAGCGGTAACCGAATGGCTTGAAGATAACTTTCCTAACCGATGGATAGGTAGGAATAGCCCGCTAATTAGATGGCCACCCAGGTCTCCGGACTTAACGCCACTGGACTTCTTTTTATGGGGTGTCATAAAATCCAAAGTTTATAAGTCACGGCCAGGCAACAGAGAAGAGTTGTGTACAAAAATCAGGCAAGCTTGTGCAGAAGTTACCCCGCAACAACTACAGAATGTACAAAGAAATATTCGTAAGCGATTTGAAAAGTGCATCGAAATTAATGGCGGCCTTGTAGAGGCCACAAAAATATAAAATGTTATTAATAATTGTACTCTGATGTTGTTTAATATCGTTTAAATTTCATGTAATGCTTTATTTTCCTTTGCTATTTACTTACTTATTTAAATACCTAATTATTAATAACCGTAATATTATAAGTTTAAACGTTTAATGCGATTAATTAAAAGCGTAAAATTAATTTCCCATGTTTTTAAAAATCATTTTTCATAGGCAACATTTTTTTTTAGAAAATTACTATAAAAGTATTGAATTAAATGAAGCCTATATTAAAATTGTAATAAAACCGTCATTATAAAATATTTATTTATGAAATTTGGCATGAAACCGTTTTAGGGGATGCAGAATCCAGTGCCGTAGATAGATTTTAAATAAAAAAATCGCTAAACAGTTTTTGTAAAATTTGACAGTGAAAAAAATTCATAGTAGGCCTTGAAAATCAAAATTTCACTTTCTAATTTTGCATCATGAGAGTGCTTTTGGAGATCTATCTTTTAAAAAAAATCCGGTTCAAATCGGTCCAGTAACAACTTTTGTACGCGAGTGTTTCCATTTGAAATGGGTCACACTGTATAAAAAATTAAAATCCCCAGAAGAAGTTCGCCCTTTCCCTGTAGCATTGTCCAGAAAAACGCAGAAATGCAGATAACCAAAAAAATCTAAAATTTGGACAGACACACCAAACATTCAAGAAAGAAAGGAAAAATGCGCAGGACGTCAAAGGAAAAAAAGACAGGAATAGTAAAAAAAATTTCTTTAATGACAAAACAAAACGTGCTATAAAAAAACAGAAAAGAAAACACTTGACGATTCAGATACTGCTGTTTCCACTACTGAATCATCTGGTTCGCCTGAATTAACTTATTATAATGATCAAATTGTAACAAAGGAAACTGTAAAATATTATGTCGCGAAAGTTTTAAAGATCTGATGGAGAACATTTTGTTATCTTTTGACGATGAAGGTTTTCTGGGTACCATTTTGTCTTTCCGGATGTAGCTAACACACAGTAGTAGTTATGGACATAACAACAAAAATTCCATCACCATACTTTGTTGAAGGCACTGCACGATCTCAAAGAAAATTAAAGTTTCCTATCAATTGTTCAAAGTATGAAAACATTTGTTGAATATCTTGTTTTCATGAGTTTTTGACACACACATGTATCAAGCCTCCCGTGGCTATGTCCTAAATGCTCGGATTTCGTAGAGGTGAACAAGAAATCATACAACTTTTTGATCTTCATCTTTTAAAAGGTTTACGAAAAACATAGAAGGAAAAGTTAAATTTGCTTGGAAACAAACTATCGGGCAGGTGATAAAATATCCATAATATGCTATGATAATTATACTACTGAAAACATATTAGTAACAAAAATCCATGCTTCAAATAATTTTGAAGACTCTAGCAACTCGTTGAATAATTCATTTTTCCAGATATCTGAATATGAATATATGAACATATTTACCAAATGTAAATAAGGAAATTGAGCCCAAGTTTTTTCTCAGAGTTTAATCACCAATGTGCGAGTACAGTAAAACTTGGCATGTGCATATTTATATTTTAATTAAATTATATTTTTACATTGACCATTACCTAAAACTACAGAAATAAAACAATTTCCTTATAATGTAGCGGATACTGCTTTTACTAGTTGATGAGATCCCCATGGAAAGTGTCAACTACGGACGGTTGACAATATTGACGTTAAATAAAAGACTTTGGCATTACGTATCATTTCTATTAAAAATAAAGTTGTCTGAAAGTAAAGAGCTGGTTTAAGTTAGCGACAAACCATTGCTGGTTAGGCTACCTGAACCCCAACCTCACAATTTGTCTTAACATAAGAAATCAACTGTCAGCACAATGATGTAAACGTGATGTTGAAAGAATAAAACAGTAGCTGCTAATGAAATCTACTACAAAGAAATATATAATTATAAAAAGCAGCAAAAGAAAACTGGTGGAGTGCCACCCCCTGATTTATAGCATTACCTCCCAATGCAACCCATTTAATCCAACCGTTAGATGTGGCCTTTTTCAGACCCAGTAACTGGAGACAAATTTTGCACGAGTGGAAAGACACTGTATTTGGGAATCGAGTGGAACCATACCCAAAGCTGGCAAGCTTTGTTGAAAAAATGAATGACAAAACCGTAGAAGTTTTGCCCACTGGATTCAAAAAGTGTGGGTTGCACCCTTTAAACCGTGCAGAAGTGCTTAGTCGCATGCCACAAGAAGTTTTAAACCGAGCGAAGCCGTAATAGATGCCTTGGGTGAAAGTTTCATGGAACAGTTACAGAGAAAACGTGACACAACATCTGCCTTACGTCAACGTCAAAAGCGAAAAATGGTAAATGTAGCTCCTGGTAAAAGTATAAGCGCAGCGAGTAGGGTATTTTTACCGTTTTTGTCTCCCCCTCCACTTTCTGGCTTGGGATGACCTTGAGGCCGAAGGCCGATGACGATGGTGTATGGATGACCTTGAGGCTGAAAGCCGAAGAAGATGACGTAAGTTGGTGACTTTCATTTGACCTTTGCATTGCAGTTAACCTTGAAATTAAATTTGAAATATGTCTATCGGTGTGGATAAGTATCTCGAGGGTGTGGTGACCTTGAGCTAGTTCAAAAGACGAAAAATTATCACATTATGTAACGCAATTCGCTTGATATACTTTTAAACAATGCATTTAACCTTGAAATTAAATAGTTGTTTTAATGTTGTGTATACAATGGCATTGTGACGTGGTGCACTTGAATTGCAGTGTATTTTCTATATCAAAGTGAAGAATTACATTTCGTTGTGTGCCAACCCTGCAGTGAGCGTCTACAATAGTGTAAATTTTGTGTCAAAAATTTTTGAAGTGAGAACAATTATTGTATTTATTGCTGACTAGATATTACAGGGAATTATAATATAAAAATGGCATTATCAATTGATGAATTAAATAAAATAAATAGTAATATTAATGGTGAATTCAACGATATTATGCGAAGGTCAGTTTCCTCGTTGGAAATTGATACACAATATCCGATAAAAAAACTATCTTTTGTCAATACACGTTTTGGAAAGTCCATTTTAGCTATATTGTTTGATGAAAAGTATAATTTAAATTTCAAGTGTTTTTTACCAAAGAGGGTTACAGAACACATAACAGAAGATATTTTGAATAAAATGAATTCCTCTTGGGAACATTACACGATAACTTATTTAGGTCAAAGTGAGCCTGTATTTAAAGATGGTAAATGTAAAGCGTTGTTAAAATTTGGAATTGTCATTTAATTTTTGTATATTTAATTTAAATAAAAAAATATATATCTAGTAGTAACAAATATGTTTTATATATAGAGTATATTCTAGTCAATATAAGTAATTTACACTATTTAGTCAGTATAATAATATAAGGTGGCTTCTCTGTTAATGTTTTATAATTCCAATAGGTAATAAATAATTTTTTAATCTTATTACTATAATACCCGTTTTCATATCATTTTTTTTTATTTATAGAACAACTATTGAAAATGTGGATGCATTATGCTAGTCAAAATTGGACCGATGCTGAGGACCTCCAGTCAGCCGTAAAGAGATTGATGAACGAGCTAGATTGTGTGGCAATAGATAGTCTTCACGCATCTAATTATTATAAATTAAACAGTTGGAGGAGGATTATGAAAAACATCGCCGTGGTGCATCATTATGTAGTGATTATTTATGTGAAACTATAAATTTGGACAATTTTTGTGTGAAAATGGTGGAGATAGGACTAAAACAATTTGTTATTTCTAATTTGTTGGATTATCTACCATATGCAGCTGTAGTAAAATACAAATTAGCAGCTCAAGAAAATAATGCTGGTAATGAAGATGATAATCAACCTTTCCTTTAATTTTTATGTAATTTATATATTATCTTAAAATTGTATAATATTATATATCTAATATTAACAAATTTTATTGTATTAACTATTTGTCTCTTATTGTAATGTGGTATAAATAACATAAATATAAATATTTTTAAACTTTTAATTGTTGTCTTATTTGTTAAATGAGTAGAGAAAAAAAATGATACATGAGGAGGTGACCTTCAGTTGACATATTTAAATGCTATTTTTAAATATTTCATTATGGTGTGACCATGAGTGAGCTCTAAGTTCATAAGTTTGTAACGAATTTATATAATTCAAGATGTATAAAAGAGAAAAGAAATATATATATATTAAAATAATAGTCAACGTATAGTTCTGCAAAATGTGTGTAATTAATAAAGCAAAATAAATAAGTAACTATTACAATTCCTAAAATATTCTGCAGCCCTCGTATGCTGCCTTCGTATACATAGTCATCTACTTAATGGATGAAAGAATAACTAACGAAACGATCAATAAAATAGCCACGCCTACTTAAAATGTCCGTTAAAATAAAATTCAAATATTTCTATATATAATATAACCTTCAAACGACATTAGAAGCGATCGATATTTTATAAAACACGCCTACACGAGAGAATTTCAAATATTTCACGATTGTGGCCTTGAGCGAATACCAATGTCCCGCTAATCAACGAACGAACCCAAATAATCAATGAGAGGAAAAACGCGCGAAAAAGTACATGCTGTTTGATTTAACTTAACCTTGAAACCACATGTACTTCGGCACCAAAACAAAATTTAAATATGTCGTCTTGTTCTATAACTTTACCTTCAAGCGAAACGATCAATACTTATTTATATACATAGCTTAACCTTGAACAGACTGCGATCGATATCACGCCTACGTTTGGCGCTAAAATAAAATTTAAATATGTTGCTGTTGACAGCGTTTTGTTATATAAGTTGACCTTCAAGCGAAACGATCAATACTTTTGGTCACGCCTACTTCGATTCGAGTTAAATAATTCAAATATTTCAAGGTGGCCTTGAGCTAGCTCTAAGTAAAATATATGCACATTAATTTTTGTTTTGTGTGTAAAAACGAAAAAATATCACATCGTGTGATGACATTCACTTGATTTACATTTAAAACATTACAGTTAACCTTGAAATTATATATGTGTACTATGAATTAGGACATTCATTTGAAATATATCTATTTATATAAATGCATTTTTGCGCTCAAAATAAATTTAAAAATATCGCACCAACAACAAATTTGCTGGTGTTTTAAAAACGTTGCAGTTAACCTTGAAATTACATTTGTTTGGCGCGAATGATACAGCATGTTATATGACCTTCATTTGAAATATATTCAGTTAAATGTTACAGATAAACATTGCTTGAGAATGTCACCTTGAGAATTTGGCTTTGATATTGGTGTGATTACTTCGAAATTATTTGATACATAAAACAATATTGTAATTACTTATATGCAGTAAATATATTTTTTATTAAACATTTATATTTTTCCAGTTACCACAATCCGAAATTTATGTATATAAAAATAAAACTCATCATATTTGTTGTTTGTTTTTATTATAACTTCAGTAATACAAATTTTATTACAATAATTCATTACAAAAAACCATTCACAAAAAAAAACAATATGATTTTGATTTACGCGTCATTACATATAAGTTTTTAGAATGTATACAATATTTTATGCTGTACTACATAATAAAACTTTTTACAGTGCTATTACATATAATGCTAATATTGTTTACGGAGATTTTAATTCAATGTTTCTCACATGCAGCCCGGCAAATAAATTTGCGCCTTCTGCATTGGAAAAATCAAGTCTACAAGTACCAGTTATGGGTTATTGTTAAAATAATTTTAAAAGTAGCTGGTACATGAATTTCCAAAGAAGATGGCGTAGGGTGGTGATTTTCATTTGACCTTTGCATTGCAGTTAACCTCGAAATTAGATTTGTATGGTGTCTGAGAGATGTGGAATTTTATACTTGAGGCCGAAGGCCGATGACGTTGGTGTATGGATGACCTTGAGGCTGAAAGCCGAAAGTGACGTAGGTTGGTGACTTTCATTTGACCTCTGCATTGCAGTTAACCTCGAAATTAGATTTGTATGGTATGTGAGAGAGGAGGTATTTTATATGAGATGACCTTAATTGAAATATGTCTATTTAAATGCATTTTGGCGCGCAAACCAAATTTAAATATATCGCAATTTACAATATGTAGTTAATAAATGTTTTTACCATAACGATTTTGATTAATGCGTTATTACATTATAAGTTTTTAGAATGTATGCAATATTTTGCATGAAACCCTTGTCATACAACTTAACCACGAAATAACATTGAGGAAGAATATTACATGATACATGAGGAGGTGACCTTCAGTTGACATATTTAAATGCTATATTTAAATATTTCATTATGATGCAACCATGAGTGAGCTCTAAGTTCATAAGTTTGTAAGATGTATAAAAGAGAAAAGAAATACATATATGTATTAAAATAATAGTCAATATATAGTTCTGCAAAGTGTGTGTAATTAATAATGCATAAATAAGTAACTATTACAATTCCTAAAATATTCTGCTGCCCTCGTATGCTGCCCTCGCATACATAAGTCATCTATTTAACGGATGAAAGAATAACTAACGAAACGATCAATAAAATAGCCACGCCTATTTCGGCGGGTAAAATAAAATTCAAATATTTACATGCATAGCTTAACCTTGAACAGGCTACGATCGATATTTATATCACGCCCAGTTTTGGCGCCAAAACAAAAATTTAAATATACCTATCTAACGGTTATGCATATTATATTGCATAATAGTATAATAATTTTTGTTTCGTATGTAAAAACGAAAAAATATCACATGTAATAACATTTATTTGACATATGTATAGTTAAATATTTTTTTTTAAATCGAGAATAACATTTAATTATTTCATCATTTATTTCACTTTTTTATAATACAACTATTATTATAATTTAATCTTCAATTTTCTCCTACTCCACATTCTGCATGACGCGTACCAAAATACTCAACCACGCTTCTACGCGATCTGTAAAACACAAAGAAATTATTACAATTATTTTTTTTACATTTCAATCATTTTCATACCGTCCACACCATCCAACATCAAGCCATCAGATGCAGTCGACTGTGAACTATCCAGAGACTGTCCATCTGTAATTTTGCAAAAATAAATAAATAAATAAATATTTTTTGTAAACTTAACATATTTTCATACCATCGTTATCGCTCAAATCATCTGTTGATCTGGACATCCTCGGTGGTGTTGTTGACCCAGACCTCTTCGGAGACGTTGTGGAATCTGGTTCTTGATCGACACAATTTTCCATCTCTAAATCATACAACGTCACCGTGCTGTCACTCCACGATGACGACCATTTTCTAGCTGGGGCACTCCCCGTTTCATGAAACGGAAACGTTGTGGAATCTGCTTCTACTCTTTCAACGTAAGACGACAACACTCCTCTGTTTTCCATGTTGTCACTACAGTTTCTTTCAAGATACTACTTGATAAATTTTAAACCCATATATAGCTATATGTGGCTGACATTCATTTGACATATACATGTTATAGTTCCATTCGATCTGATATGTGTTGTAAACGACCTTGAATGACATTGAGGGATTATTAATTTCTTTTTGTATGATATACTTAATAAGGGTAATAAGGGGGTTTATATAGCTATATAAGGGTTTATCGAATTAGGAGGAGTTTATTATGTTTTAACATCTCAATTAGTGAATCAAAAGTATCAAAAAATGCCATTTTCGAACTAGTGGGATTCAAAAGTTAAAGTAATGGCGCTTCCTTTTCGTGTAAATGATTTATTTACATGTCACAACTGTTACGACATATGTAAAAAATAGAACATTAACGATTGTACGGGACATTGCCCGATGTGTGTTGCAAAAGATCAGATGTCTGTAGAAGTATCGGGAAGGATTAAATGTGAAAAGTGCCAGGAATTAAAATTCACAAATTTTGGTATTGTTAGGGACCGCTGTGAACGCTGTAGGATAGAAGATCACCCCCTGAGACAGCGTTGTGTTGTTTGTCAAACATATTCGCATGATTGTTGGGACAATGTATGTGCTGCAGATAGACATGGAACATTCCTATGTGAAAAAATGCGGGAATTTTTCACTATTGTCTTTGTCCACAAACAATTCTGTTGGTGTTTCACAAATCAACAGCAATTACTTCGAAATGATTTGATATGCAAAACAAGATTGTAATTATATATATTAAATATACTTTTTATTAAACACAGCATCGCATAACGAGGCCCAAACTAAACATCTCGAGAAAGTCCAGCATTTTCAAAGTCCAACATCTCAAAAGGATCTTCAGAAATTTCTGGCATTAGCTAATTGGTTGTGGGAATATGTCCCGAACTACTCCCGAATCGCAGTACCAATGACGAATCTTTTGGGGAAACGTAAGTTCAAATGGAGCCCAGAAGCAGAAGCCTTCCAATAATTGAAACAAGCCCTAATACAGCCACTAAAGTTACACAGACCCGAGTTTGAGAAAGAATTAATTTTGAAAACGGACGCTAGCGCCATTGGAATGGGGGCGGTCCTGTACCAAAAAGGTCCCGAAAAACAGAAATTAGTAATCTCATGTGCTGGTGCGAAATTTAGTAGGGCGGAGACCCGATACCATTGTAACGAGCAGGAGGTCCTGGCGGCCGTCTGGGCATGCAGGCGATACAGGCCCCTGCTTGAAAACCGAGAATTTGTGCTAAGAACCGATAGTCAGGCCCTGCTATAGCTCGACCGTTATAAAGAGGGAAGGGCTAAGTTAACCAGATACAAGAGTTCAATTTTCGGGTGGAACATTATCCAGGAAAGAATAACAATCTTCCGGATTTCTTGAGTCGGAATCCGTGTGAAGAAATAGCAGAACAGGTTGACGAAAAGAGAATTAGTCCCCCATCTCAAAATGTAGAGGTGCGAGACGTCCCGATGTCATTGAGTACTACCCGATTAGACGTGAAACCCGATATTAAGACTACTTCCCGAATACCGCCCGTTTTTCTCCAGGAAATGTCGTTAAATCAGATTGATGACTAAGCGCCACTACCATTATACGATCGTATTGTGAAGGCGCAAAAAGAGAGTCCGGAGTATAGGGAGACCCGAATTAGAATCCAAAGATTTCAAGCCGGGGAAGAAGAAGCGAACTTACCATGGGAAAAGACACTTAGGGATCAGTATATCATCCGGGACGGTTTGGTGTGGTACACTGGGGAAAAGGAAAATGAGTTACGATTGGTGGTGTCCGTTAACTTTTGGAGAGAGGTGATGTATAGATATCACGTTATCCAGAGGCGGGGCATCCGGGTCGAGATGAGACCATACGATCAGTTGCTGCGTTATACTACTGGCCTGCTATGAGGAAACAACGTACGTGCGGCATTGCCTTATCTGCGCCGCTACGAAGCATGGTGGAGCGTGGCAGGAGCGAGCACCATTGACGCCCCGATCCCCGCGAAGACCGTGGCAGGTGATAAGCATCGACATGATGGGTCCATATGAAATGATGACTAAAGGGAATAAATACTTATTGGTGCTCATGGATGTATGTTCAAAATGGACGGAGGCGGTACCAATACTGACTCCGAGAACCCTAATCAATTTTTGTGAGCAAGTGTTTCGACGATGGGGGTACCCTGAAATGGTGATTAGTGACAATGGGCCTACTTTCAAAAGTAATTTGTGGCATAGATATCTACAGCAGAAGTACATCCTCCAGTACTTCTCACCGGTGTACCACCAGCGGGCCAATCCGGTCGAAAGGAGGAACCAAGAGTTAAAGAAACTCCTCCGGATTGGCTGCCAGCGAACCGCAGAGAACCGGTGGGATGAACACGTAGACCTAGCTTTGGTGACATTGAGAAATCGGGTTAATTCAGCGACTGGGGTTAGTTCGAGTATAGCGCTATTGGGAGCGCCGATAACCCAACCGGGCGAGTGGGGACACCCGGGAGTTCGACGACCCGTCCAGAATAACCCAATTCAGAGAGAGGAGCGATTGAGAAACATTCAAAGGAGACAAGAGACTTAATCATGACAACTATCCCAGGAATGATCGGCTTAAAGTCCAATTCCAAGTAGGAGAGAAAGTGCCGACTCGGAACCCGACCGGAGTGCGAACACCGTTAGGACCTCCTTGAATTGGACCATATACCGTTGTTAAAGTCTGCGGACTGAATGTATATGAAGTAAACCGAGTCACATCACAAGTGCTGTTACATGTGGACGACCTGAGGCCTTGGCATGGGCGTCCTCAATTTGAAGAAAGAAATGAAGACCCAAGACATTTGCCAAGGGTTGAACCCGGACCAGAGCCCGAACGAGTGATGGGCCCAGTCAACAAGGGAGAAGAAAGTGGTACATCTGAATCGGATACTGACGATGAACTGGATTGCTTCGCCTACCCCGATTCGGATCCGGAAAACCCTCCCTTAAGACGGAGATATGAGTATCCATTGAGAGGTGTAAGGAGAAGAGCGCCGTCACCACGACCATCGGGGATACAACGTCCAAATTTACTAGGAGGACAGTTAAGAAAAGAGGAAGAAAACCAGCATGGTTCCCGAGATGAGGTTACTACTGGGAGAGAAGAAGAGGAGGCAGCTAAGATTCGGCAGGATGGAGGAGCTGTCCTTGAGCTACATCTGACAAGGAAAGTATGCTCCACTCCTCTTAATCCTGTTTTTAATGCTGGCCCCCTTGTTACAGATAAAAATAAAAATGGAGACCTGCCCATGAAGGACCAGGTGACCGTAGAAGATGTACATGAGGATGGGTATCCTGTGAAGCCTACGACGGCTGTGCCCATCGTAGGGCTGTACCCTTAGAACTATTGTATTGGTGTTTATGTGTATATATATATANTTTTGGATCAGTTCAGCAAGAACCAAAAAGAACGCTTTGATTTGATTGAATCACTACTGCATAAATCAAGTCAAGCCGACAGTGTAAATATATATATAGTTTAGTATTATGTAGAGATAGGTGGTAACACTCCTTGGTGATAAATAAACAGCACCCGCCGTCTACGGAAGGGGGTGGTGTCGTGGTCGCGAAGGCGGCCGCGGTTTTAGAAGAATGAGGGCTGAAAATCGTGGAGAAATAGTTTTGATAAACGTAGGGAATCAGAAACGGCCCGGATTGGCCGAGACGCCGTTTTGGGGCGTGGCTTGTAGAGTCGGGTCCAAATAAAAACGCAAAACGCGATTGATCAAGCAGTAATTTTTCGGAAGTCATAGGGTGCTGCACTTGGTTGATGTTTGGTCCTTTTGCTAGGAAAAAAGTCTAGCAATAATAGCGGAATTGCTCGAAAATTAGTTCTGGGAACGTTTGCACTGCTCGTACAAGTAAAGTACAGGTTAAATTTGGTACAAGTTAGACTCAAGGGCGATAATAGTGCCGAACAGTTTTATTTATAAACATTTTCATACAGTTAGATTTAGTGTATAGACAATTGGTAGCTAGTGGAGCGAGATAGTGATTCGCGAGGAAGACGTGTACATTTGTATAATCCGGATTACCTGCGAGTTTTGCCGGTCGAACCTGAAAAGGAAACAATTAGTGTATGGAGCAAACTTATCTGACAATATATGTGTTAACGTCATCCTGCGTTAAGTTGTGGCGATACCATCTTTATCGTTTGAAGTAGAGAAAAGTACCTGAAAGAAAGACAAAAGTAAATTCTTGTTGGATCAAATTTGGTTAAAAACTAACTAGTACAGCTAAGTCATATTTGGTAACCTTTATTTCATACTGAATGATAAAAAATAATTGGCCTAATTTGCTTAAAGTAAAACTGAGTGCGAACGATAGGACTGGACTTAACGGCGGGACCGCAAGCAGATCGTAGCCTTGTGGGTAAGTAGAAAGACTAAATTGTGTCCGTTGCACTGAACTGTGGAAAGTAAAGACTAGTAAGACTTTGAACTTAAATTCAGGGGGGGTTTTGGAACTATATGAACTATTTTGTGTATAACCCGGGAGATTTAGAGACAATTACGTTAAGCTTGAATCTTTAAGACTTGAATATCAAAAGGAATATCAGAGACAAATAACCTCTCGTGTTTTCAAAAGTCATTTACCTTAGGTGTAGGTCTAGTAACTTATAAACTCGCATATATTGCATGCTGCGAGCACATTCCTGTCTATATTGTATCTTTGAACTGTATCTAGCGTATTGTAAACATTGCAAACATGATATCAAGGGAGAGGCGTGCCGCATGCGCGCTTCAACCTGAGCCTGTTTTGGAAGAAGACCAAATGAAGGAGTCGTTAACCTCCACCTCCGAGTCGCTAGAGGGGGTGTTCAACGTACCGGTGGAAGGTGCGATGCCATCATATAGAAATCTAGGCGGAATGCGACCCAGTGTTATGTTCCCACACTCGTTAAATCCAGAGCATAACAATACATACAGTATAAGACCTAGAAACTTTCAAGCAGAATTCAGTGTAAATGTGTGGGTTGGAATTTATAAAAATAGTATATTTGGACCTTACATTTTACCAGACAGACTTGACGCCGTTACGTTTCTACAATTTTTGGAAACTAATCGTAATGATATGTGGGAGGAAGTATCACTTAATGAGAGAAGAAATGCATGGATACAATTGGATGGCTGCCCTGCACATTACGGACGTCAAGTTCGTAATTGGTTAGGAATTAGAAAATTATTAATCAGCGGAGTGCCCGGGCGGCGCGGCGCACGTCAAAATGTATATTGTTAATAGGTAAAATAATAGGCATTGCAATCTAATTACACCAAATAACTCCTCAGTATTTTGTCAAGGTATGTTTAAAGACTACTTTTAAATTTTAGTAACATCAAAAATTTTTTGTTATTGTCTTTGAGTCTTGAAAATTACCGTTTTTGCATTTTTTCGTACTTTAAATTGTTTATAACTTGGAAACCGTTGATTTTAGGAGCATAGTGCATAGGAACTATTCTATTTAGAATACCCCAAAACACCTTAAAAAACTTTTCCGGGGCAAAATAAGTTATTTTTGCAATTTGTTTAAAAAAATTGTGACCAGGTTACCGGCCGGTAACATTTTGATCCTCATTCAGGGACATCTCACGGAGGTGATTATGCAAAAAAATCTAATCCACTAATTTTTTCATACGAAGCCGCCGATTTCGCCTTATCTAAAGACCTACTTCTTGATTCAATATCGCATATCGTTTTTGAAAATCTATAAATTTTTACAAATACAATGTCACCTAAGTATCTCCTCTTGTAAATTTTTCTCTTCCTGCACAAATGTAATTTTCTCAGTTCACGATTTTCACAAATTTCTCTCATTTCTCTAATATCCATTTTTGATTATGTTTCATTTAAATATGACTAATTTGATATTTATTCAATAACTTGGTAAACCTTAATATAGCACCAAAGTACGATTAAAATGTTTACGACTAACTAGGTAATACCAATAAGACCTGCCAATATTAATAGTACTTTATGAGCACCAATAATCTAGTAGAAGGTAGTAGGAACAAATAATAGCACTACTAAAAATTAGTATGTCTTTATGAGCGCCGCCCTTCGTTTTTACATGTACGGTATAACAAGTAAAACAAGTAACAAACGGTGTTTAATTTACACCTTTTAAATAAAAGTTAATATAGGCGAAAATGTTAAAATTCAATTAAACAGAAAAAAGGAAAATTTGCACCATACAATAAATCTAAAATTTTGGATCAGTTCAGCAAGAACCAAAAAGAACGCTTTGATTTGATTGAATCACTACTGCATAAATCAAGTCAAGCCGACAGTGTAAATAATTTTTAATTAATGCAGTAATTTTTTTTCTAAGCGCCAATAAACTTTAAAAAAATATATAACTTTGTACTGTGCGTTTAGGACGTCATGAAATTGTTGTTGGTCGCAGTAACAAAAAAAAGTATTTATTTCAGTGGCGGAAAAGTTTTGTACACGAAAAATTAATATAAGAACTACAAATAAAAACCTAATAACAGTGACAATATAAGTTTTTTATTAAGGAAACGATATATTTGTAATAAATTTCTGTTACGTTTTACAGTAGTTTACGATATGTTCTGTTACTTCGATGTCGTTTCATCTTAAATTTACTTTATTAACCAGCCCATTTGCTTTCAGGTTTCATCAATACCTTACAACGTATCTAGAGGTCATAATAAAGGGCGCTGTATAGGTGACCAGTCAGTTGTCAACCACGATTTGTATTGCGAGGACGTCTTTGTAAGATTAGTTGAGAAATATGGAAGAATTTGCTTTTGTTAAATATATACTCAAGAAAGTGCGATGTTTCAATTTGACAGGGCGTACTTTTGAATTTACAATTAAATCTGATTCTATAGGATACATAAGAGATGCTGTTAACCAGATTATTGTACAGAAGCATTTTCGTTCTGCTCCGAGGCGAGGGCAGGGTCCGTTTCAGACCTGTGGAGCAGGTTACGTATGATGACATATGGAATATAATAAGCGGTATTTACCAATCAAATTCGTTTCAGCTGAACGCGGAGATTTTCTATCTAGAGATGACAACTGTGAAGATGCCTGTCGGTCGTGAAAGAAGTCGTGAAATTTAATTTTGAAGAAAATTAAATTACTCCGCCATGAAAATCACTACAATATGATCGGTTTGAACTCGGTCTTTTGTAGTACATATGGATCAAAATCGTGGAGGTGAAGAATTTGAGTTGGAGAGAATTTTCTTAATTAAAGCTACAATAAATTAGTTTTCTTCTCGTTTTTCGAATATAATCACTTTAATTCAATATGTTCTTAGTTTAATTTTATTCGAACTAACATACCCAAAAGGAAATTCGTGTGGCCAAAAAAGACATTAAAATCAATTGAATTTAAGTAACTAGATTCTGAACACTACTTAGATATAGTTTGTTTGAAGGATTATTAAGGTACACCGGGGTAAGTGTATTTTTGGAGCAAGAGGAACCCAAGGACTATTTTAATTGAATAATCTTCAATGCAGTGTCGCCATCTCCCGACTAGACTCCTACATATTGCGAGTCATTTCCTGCGTGACGCGCTGCATTTGCGGTATGACCGCGCGCCATTATTCTATGGCTAGAAATTGGCCTCAATGATTTGGGATCGAGGGGGATTATCCCTCTTTATCCTGCCTCATCTCGTGTAGGCCTGGACAGCCTTCGTAGGTGGGCCCCATCCGTCGTCTACCCCGACCGCAAATGCGGCCGGTGTAGGCGCTTTGTGGGACCTCCTTTTGTCCTGGCTGGGCCCCGCCGGCTAGGGCCCTTTCTTCTGGCGCTCTTCTTGCTGCGGTATGACCGGCAACCCAACTGTAAGGTAGCGAGTGGCACGTGTTTTTACAAGGTGCATCAAAAATCGCATAAGTTTGTGGAAATATAAACATTTTTTTCAAGTAAGTACCTCATAAGGAACAGTTATTTACGTTTTGGGTGTATCTATTGGACGTGGATGTTTAATTTTTTATTGCGGAAATGGCATGGGTTACACTTGCTCCTTGAAATATCCAAACGGGAGGAAAGTGGAGCCTATGTTATAAATGTCTGAGAATATCACTAAATTTTGAAAAAATTGCTTGATAAAATATACTTGTTTAAATTTGAAACATCTGAGGAAGTTTTATTTATTTTTATTGGAAAATAACGCAGGTCCCACTTACCCCATATATGTGGGGCAAGTGGGACCTACCGTCCTTAGTTGGTTGTTTTAATAAGTGTTTATTTCTTTGTTTCAGAAATGGTTCGAAAGAAGCCGCCACCTAAATACTCTAAGGAGGCGCTAGATAGAGCCATAAATTCTGTAAGAAATCAACACATGACGTATAGGGCATCAAAACTGTTTGAGATCCCAAAAGCAACACTTTTTAAACATGTGAAGTGTCAAAGGGGTGTCAAAAGTAGAACCTACCTCTATTCCATATGAGGAAGAAAAGAAAATAGCCGTCTACATCAAAGTTATGGAAAAATGGGGATTTAGGCTTTTCAAAAAGGAAGTGTTATCACTTATTGGCCGATACGTAAAAGAAAATGACATTCAGACTCCATTCAAAGACGGCATCCCGGGTGACGACTACTTATAAAATAAGATTCAAAAAAATTTTTAACCTCGGCCAGAAAAAACCGCAAATAGTGGAAGTAGCAAGAAAAAGAAGTGTAGATCCGTTCATCATCAATGATTACTTCACCCTGCTAAAATCTGTTATGCAAGGTGTTCCCCCATCAAGAATTTATAACATCGATGAAACAAGTTTTTGCCTGGATCCAAGCAGAATTAAAGTTGTTGGCCAAAAAGGTACAGCTGCTCATAGGGCAACAGGTGGATCTGGAGAAGAAAACATCACCGTGTTAATGGGTGGGAATTCTGAAGGGGAAAAATTGCCTCCACATATTGTATTCAAAGGGAAAAATGTCTGGGATACATGGCTTGCGAAAAAGGACGAGGAATATCCAGGCTTAACTTATTCTGCTACAAAAAATTGGTTGATGGAAGCAGAAACCTTCGAAAATTATTTTAAAAACAACTTTCTTAAAAACATCCCACCCGAAAGACCAGTTATTCTCATATTTGATGGGCATAGTTCCCATGTTGCACTTTCACTGATCGAAAAGGCAAAGGCAGAAGACATTGTCATTCTAAAACTTCCTCCCCACTCAAGCCATATACTCCAGCCGATGGACCCCAGTATCTTCCGGCCCCTAAAAATGAAATGGGACGAAGAGCTCGTAAAATGGCAACGGAAGAACTACGGCTCTAAACTTCCAAAAACGGTATTTGCAGCTAGTATATCCAAAATTTGGAAAAATCTGGATCCCACGTTGATTGAACATGCATTTAAGAAATCAGGAATTTATCCGTTTTGCGACACTGTTGTACCTATTGAGAGCTACGTGCCACAAGCTTACAAACGCTGGTGCGAAACTGAGGCAGGTGAAGAACCACAGATACTTTCAGAAAAAATCTTTCGAAGAACTACTGTTGGATCAAATTAAACAAGCACCAAAAGTTTCTACAAGCAGAAGGAAGATCTGCAGAGGAGCTGAAGTGATCACTTCCGAAGAAGGTACAGCTAAGCTAAAGGAAATACAAAACGAAAAATTAAACAAGAAACCAACAAAGAATAAGAAAACTTGAAAAAAAGACTTGAGGCAGAAAAATACTACAGAAAGAATAAAATGGAAAAAATAAAAGTTTTAAAAAAGAAATCCACCTTTTCCGAGGATTACAGTAGGGATGAAGATAGTTTTGGTGATTTTCAAAGCACTTCCTCTGATAATTGTGAAGAGGGAATAGAAGAGATTAATCAGGAAATCGGCTTAAATCAAATGCAGTTGGATTTATCAAAACTAGATGTTGGTGACTGGATTGTGGTGAAATTTAAGCAGGAGAAAGCCATAAAAATGTATGTGGGGCAGCTGACAGAGAAAGAACCATGCCTGGGGGCAAAATTTTGTCACAGATTTGGTAAGACGTCGAGCTTTTTACTGGCTTGTTGTTGAGGACAAAAGCATCATAGAAAAAGATGAAATCTATATACATTTATCTACGCCGTCCATAACTAATAGGGACAAAATAATATTTAGTGTAAATTTTGATAGCTATAACATAGGCTAAATTTGTTATATATTTTTTTTAAATAAAGGATTTTTCTTACGTACATGAAACTTATTTTTTACACTTTCCCCATCAAAATGAAATACACTCTTAATAGAAAAATGAGCAAATGGAACCTATGCAGTATCAAAATAAAAAAAAATAGGAAAAAAAAGTTGGTCCGTTAGGTGATTGTATGTGTGAAATATCCTTTTAAAAATGTAGGGGAGGGCGGGTAGGAATGGGTCGCAGGAGAAATGGATATGCCTTATTTAATTTTCCAGAACGAGCCATATTTGGAATGGCTATTGATCAATAGGTGGCGGTACTTGGGAGTTAGAGTTGACGTTTGTTCGAACATCGTTGAAGTAGAGTATCATTTGTTATCGAGACACGTGTGTATTTGGATCGTTAAGGTAAATACTTTCGATTTACTTTAATTTGTAATATTTTCGTTCATATTTAACATTAGTTAGGCAAGTATTTTTTTCTCATAAGTCATGCCGTATCGCCTACTAAATTCCACTATTGAATTATCATTACCTAACCTGAATTTCTCAGTGCACGTGTTTGTTTACTGAAGGATGAACGCAGGAGGATTGGGTCGCTGGCTTAGTGGAGGATTGGGTCGACCCATTCCTCCTAACAATTAGCGACCCATTCCTCCTGCTGATATATATTTATTTATTTTTCGTTGAGCAGATGCCTAGGATTTGGGTTAAGAAGACAGGACGTGTTCGAAAAAGTTCTGAGGAAATTAAGGCTGCGGTCGAAGAAGTGAACAACGGTTCTTCCATAAAAGAAGTAGCTAGAAACTTCAGCATTCCTTTTTCTACATTACAAAGACATGTTGCTCGTGCAAGAGTGCTTGCAGATAATGAATCATTTGAGTGGAAACCAAATTTGACAGTTCGGCAAATTTTCTCAGCTGAACAAGAGCAGATGATGGCTAACTATTTACAAAAGTGCTCAAGAATGCATTACGGTCTTACCTCAACCGACACCAGGAAATTGGCATATAAATACGCTAAGGCTCTTAATCTCAACATTCCTAATAAATGGGACGAAGAGGAAAAGGCAGGACGAGAGTGGCTATTTGGATTCCTCAGAAGAAACCCTAATCTTAGTTTGCGGACACCAGAGGCAACTAGTCTGAGTAGGTCGACAAGCTTCAATAAGCATAATATCGGCCAATTTTTTGATAATGTGCAAAATGTTTATGAACGTTTTACAATCAGTGCTGCAGACATTTGGAACTGCGATGAAACGGGCTTGACTACTGTGCATAAGCCACAAAAGGTGCTAGCAAAGAAAGGCCTAAAGCAAGTTGGCCAAGTTACTTCTGGAGAGAGAGGCCAGCTAGTAACAATGTGTTGCTTCATTAACGCCGCTGGTAACACAGTTCCACCTGCATATATTTTTCCGCGTCAAAGACATCTAGAGATTATAGGGCGTTCAGCACCCACTAATAGTTTGATATTGGGACACAGCAGTGGATGGATGACAACCGAAAATTTTATCAAAGTTTTTAATCATTTCGTTGAACATGCCAGGTGTTCCAAGGAAAAGCCCGCTGTTTTATTTTTAGATAATCACGACAGCCATGTCTCAATTGAAGTAATCAATGCAGCAAGGAATTCTGGTGTACATATCATCACTTTTCCTCCTAATTCAAGCCACCGTCTACAGCCTTTAGATGTGGCAGTATATGGACCCTTGAAAACGAGATACAACCAGGCCTGCGATGATTTTCTAGCATCCAACCCAGGGAAACCAATAACGATTTATAATATCGCTGAATTATCGCAAAAAGCATTTGTTCAAGCCTTCAGCAAAAACAATATTATGAAAGGCTTTGAACGTACTGGAATATGGCCTCTTAATAGGAATATA
>NW_019416672.1:0-2346 GCF_000390285.2 Anoplophora glabripennis | reverse complement strand
ATATCTCCGTCAAAAATGAATATAAAAATCTGAAATTTTAGGGGTGTACTATGGATGGGGAGACCTAAGAGCGGACGTAGTTTCAACTCACCCCTTCCACCCTAAGGGGGTGCGGAGGGGGTGGGGGTGTTTTTTTTTAGATATACTCTATTTATTTTGCGATTTTCGGATTCTACGAGAAAAACTACCCCCGGAGACACGATCTTGCCGAATTTCCACAAAAACTAAAATCCACCCTCCTATGGACTTTGTCGTTTTTTCGATGATTATAGGTCCCGGGTACCTGGCATATCTCCGTCAAAAATGAATATAAAAATCTGAAATTTTAGGGGTGTACTATGGATGGGGAGACCTATCTAAAAAATTATATTCTTTATTTTGTGTTCTGATGTGTATGTGTAATAAAGCCGGACCCTGGGATTTCTTTATAACGCTGTTTTGCACGTCCTACTTTATAGAGGGCAAATTAATTTGAACATTTTTAAATTTTCTTTTTAGATACGTCTGTATGGATAATCAATTATTTACTTTTAAAATAAACGGTTGGTAATTAAACAATTAGTTGCAAAAAACGAGCGAAATTAATTAATAAATACCTGGGGCATGTATTGGGATGGTCAATAAAATATTTGACCGGCCGCTGCTCGCTGAACGTCAATTACATACATATATAAAACAATACAGCCTTTATAACTGTATTATTTTAACAATTTGTTGTTTACAATTATTTACTGCCTGTCATTTTTTTTTTCATTTTTTAAAGAATGTAATATTTACAGAGAGAGCACTCCCTTTTGTTTTGCTTCAAAAATGAAAAAAGAAGACCTTTTGGGACAAATTACCTTCACAGTACTAAAGACAAAAGTTCCACTTATCGCCAGTAAAAATTTGGAATTTTTTTCCATTAACAAAAGAATTACGACGGGTTAAAGTGAGCGATATCAATTTTGTAGGCACAAAACCGTGATTATTTTCAACATTAATAAGTAAAAAATAGGATAACGATACTAACTGAAATTTTATCAAACGATAGAGTAATAGTGAGGATATATATGGTCCAAATTTCAAACTCGGCGGTGTATTTCGTTTATTTCGATAGTAGGTTTGTAGGGCGAGGGAAGGGAATAATTCATTCTAACATTATTAGACAGTGTAATCGCTTAGAATATGGACGCTGCAGTTTATTATTAATTCGTTATTAAACAAACGTGCGACTGTTAATGTAGGTAGTAAAGATGGTTACGCTAATAGTAATATTTTCAAAGTTACAAAACATTATTATTTTTAATAATGTTATCGTGACACGTTAATGCCACGGTATAAGAAAGTTGGATTGAAGTTTGACACTTCAATTGCGCCAGCCAATCATCAGAAGCCTATTGACGCTTCATCTCTTGATTGGTTATTTAGCTGTCGCTCTTCTTAAAGTAGCCAATCGCAGTTTAGCGGGAAATTTTGTTACTGAAATCATACCAGAAAACCAATTCTCTGAGATTCCCCACCTAATACCGTTACTTATTGTTTTACGAAAACCGGGAAATTGGATCAGTCTAATCTCGATGGCCCTTGAGTGACAACATAGCATCTGAGCTATTATACTGCCCAAGCGATTCACAGAGAGCAAGACTTTAAACTAATATTTGCAAGATTTCTTTCATTTTATTTAATTGTTATCTATTTAATTTAGAGTAAATTTCAGTGCATGTTAATTTTCTGCATGGTTTGGTGTGCACATTTTAGTTTAGAATATTTGTGCACGTTTAATTATTCTTACTTCTAGTTTAGAATACAGATTTATTTCATAATGGACCCTGCGGTTTTTATGCGGGGTAATTTTAATTCATATAATTTAGGTTATTATCTAGGTATCGACGGAACTGGGACAGCCGAACAAACACGAAGATCGAATGAACAAGGACTGAAGCTTTTACAACTGTATGGAGTCATTCCCATAAGAAATACGCCAGCAAATTGTCCTGAATGCAACGCACCCTTAAGTACGATTGCCGAAAGAGAAAGGTATGGGTGGAGATACAGCTGCAGGAACCATCCGGCTAGAAAGAAATTTTCCCCCTTAGACAACACGTTTCTAACGAGAGCTCGTTTGAATGGTGAGATGGCAGCGGACAAAATTATTTTGATCATAGATATGTGGCTAAAACGTGAGCCACTTGTTTCTGCTCAAGAAACTTTGTCCATGTCTGCCAACACGGTTGTTGCTTGGTACGGATTCTGTCGGGATGTAGCTTGTGCCATCGCTTGGCACGACTTCATCCCTATAGGAGGTGCGGGAGACGTCGTGGAGGTAGACGAATCTCACTTATTCAAGCGGAAGCATAACGTTGG
>NW_019416671.1:247786-316822 GCF_000390285.2 Anoplophora glabripennis | reverse complement strand
AAAATATCTCTCCTCATATACTTGTAGGAAATTGAACGCTCTACAAAAAAAGGTCTTTTACAATTTTTTCGTAAACCTCACCGTTTAAAAGATATTAAAGGTTGAAGTTTGATTATTTTAAGACAATTTCCTGTTTTGCTTGTGAATTTTATAACTCGTTAACAAAAAATCATTATGAAATGCGCAATTCATAGTTTTGTAGGACTGCTCTACAAAAATGGTCTCTTATGATTAGTCGATTAAATAAAGCGTTTATAAGATATTCATCGTGAAACTCCAATGCACGCCAATTTTAACAGTTTTTGATTAATAATTCGGAAAATTCCAATTTAGTTTATGAGTTTCAGGAAAATTTATACAAATTTGAGTTTCTATGAACAGAGAAATGTTTAAATTATGTTTATAGTTTGTTTTAGTCGTACGCATGTTTGGTTACATCGAAAAGAAATTAGTGCATTATTTCTGACTGAGTCAATGATTCATTAAATCTTGAAAAAATAACGTTTTTGTTAGAAATTTTATATAAAAAGTATTAATCTTAAAGAAAAAAGATGTTCAATTTGTTATTAAAAAGTTTTTTATTTAATTATCAAGTGAGTTATAAAATTTCGAACATTTTGGTTTTGTGCTGATTTTTTTTTAAACTTTTTGTAATTTTTACCATTGAGTATGATAGCGAAGAATTTTTTTGACTGCATTAGGAGCTCCACTAGAAACTCAAATTTGTGTAAATTACCCTGAAACTCAAACTAAATTGAAATTTTCCGAATTATTAATCAAAAACTGTTAAAATTTGTGTGCATTGAACTTTGACGATGAATATCTTTTAAACGCTTTATTTAATCTATTAATCATAAGTGACCATTTTTGTAGAGTAGTTAATTTCCTACAACACTTATGAATTGCGCATTTCAAAATGACTTTTGTTAACGAGTTATAAAATTCATAAGCAAAACAGAAATTTGTCTTAAAATAATCAAACTTCAACCTTTAATATCTTTTAGACGGTGAGGTTTACGAAAAAATTGTAAGAGACCTTTTTTGTAGAGCGTTCAATTTCCTACAAGCATATGAGAGATATTTTTAACGAACAGTTGATAGAGAGATATGAAATTTTTTTCTATTACTGAGGAAAAAATGAAAAACTGTAAAGCGGAGGGCCTTCCTATTAAAATTAAGAGCTCATATTTGGAGAGAATTTTCTAGAGGTGTCTAGCAACCTATTTTTCAGAGTATAAAGTAAAAAAAAATAGTCGATTTTTTTGACCCACCCTATAGTATATGTACAATATTTACTATTAAAAATGTTTATGTTTTTCTAATAGAATGCATTTTTAGCATGAACTTGATTTATGAAAGTATTATTGAAAGTAACTTACATTACACCTATTTTTTACACCGTACGCTGTTAAACCAAATATCTCATTCTCGTTATATTCCATGCACAGAAATCCGAGAAATTACCATTTTTCAGTAATCAATTACACTTCGGCTGCATAATCCTTCATAAAGCTTTCAATTGCTCACTTGTAACAGCTATTACAGATATAATTAATGCATTGTAGTACAACTCAAACACATATTTCAGAACTGATTCTTACAATACTTACTGACCTTTCGTGTAACCATTCTTATTTATTGCCACTTGCCTTAACGGCCTTCTAATATTTCTCTAATCGACTAGAATTCGAATTTTTCACTTTCATTTGTCGGAAGGGCAAAGGTACAATTTTCTATATTGAACATGTAATAAACTATTTATATTAATTGGTTGGTTCATTATAATTAATAAGAAAATAGACAATATTATATATATTACAGGATATTTATTACATAATTGCTTGAGATATATTGCTGGATACAGTTATATTTATTTAATTAAAATATTTTCATTGTTCACATCAAGGTAATAAAAATTTGAAAAATCTATCATAATTTCCTGTGTTGGCATGTAACAGTTCTATAACTTTGCTGAACTGATTAATTTTATTGTCGTTAAATGTGAAGTCAATAATTGTTTACGATTAATTGAGAAAATTTATTAAAACCTCGCGCTGCAATAATCAGTTGTAATGATATAAGGGAATTTCTGAGGTGGTAAAGCTTGCAATATGTCTTAATAAAGAATGTCCCAAATTCACGCAGAAAGTGATTTGGATAGAAAACACAAATTTTTAATTAAAAATTGTACATTTTTTATTGATACATAAAGTATATAGTGTAGGGTTATGTATGGAAAATCATATCGGGTAAATGGCCTCCATAGCTTTACTGGCACCTTTTTGTTAAAATTTTCCGGACCATTTTGCATAAATGCGGTTGAATTTCGTTGAAACAGCGCCCAATATCTTCCTTCAAGACATGGGTGGTCGTGGGCTTGTTGGCATAAACCTTAGACTTCAAAAAACCTGAAAGAAAAAAATCAATGCGTTAAATTGCATGATCTGAATTGTTTCTCGGCCTGTATGGCATGTAGCACCATCTTGTTGAAACCACATATCGTCTGCATCCATATCTTATAGCTTATGCACAAAAAAATGTCATGGAATGTCATGTCGCGATAGCGGACACCATTAATTGTTATTGCCCGTCGATTAACGAACCATCAAGATGAAAATGAGCCTTATCGCTGAAGATAATTTTTTTCGAAAAATCTGCATACACTTATTGTTATTCCATAATTCATTCAACGAACACTCTTCTTCGGCCACCGAAAATGATCTCCCTCTATGCACTTGACTGCTATCAGACTGCAATAGCATATGACAATATTTTGGAGGACAAAACGAAGGAAACAATGTTATTTATTCCTACTAATTGGATGGTACACGCTTTCTGTCGACAGTTGTTAAAGAACTTCTGGTGTGGCATGTTTTTAAGCGCAATCGATGCATTTTTTGAAAATCCCAAAACAGTCAACTATTTAGGTTTTTTAATCAGTTTGCTGTATCTCCCCTATATCAAATGATTTCCAATTACCAGAAGTATGACGATCGACTTAATATATTTTACCTACGACCACTACTGTAAATACTTAAAAACACACCGTCTGCGATCAATGTACGATTCCTATTACGTACGGTAAAAAAATTGCTAGGAAAACTGTACGATTTTTTTACCAAGCTGTGCGATTTTTTTACCGTACGACGTAATAGGAATCTTGCATTGATCGCAGACGGTGTGTTTTTAAGTATTTAAAGTAGTGGTCGTAGGTAAAGTATAGTACGTAATACGTGGTGTAATGCAATTACGCACTCATAGAATTACGTAACTTTTCCATTCGTGCGTAAAATGCTTGAATGACATAAAAAATTGCTTGTCTAGCAAATGTAATCCTTATATTGTATGTGTTAGTTAGCTTATTTGTGTTACTTGTCTGTTATTGTTTGTACTTCTGTTCTTGGTCTGGATTTTATATTTTGATTGCTCTATTTTATGTAGTATTTATATTTTTATATTTAATGTTGGTCTGTCTTTTTATTTTTAAATTTAGTTAAGATTTTCTGTTTTACCTTATCCTGTAATTGAGACTTTGTACCTTTGGATATTGTAACTTCTAAATAAATAAATGAATTAATTAATTAATGAATAAAAATAAGTATTAGTGAAATTACTATCCCCGAAATATTTCTAATCTGTTCCTAGACCATTTTTTTGTAAAATAAATATGCAGGTTTTTTGAAAAGATCGGTTGTTCGGGTGTATCTTTTTAAATTATTAATTAATTGTATTTCTTATAACATATTCTGATTTTGTAAGACATTTTACATGCGTCTACGTTTTGCTTCATTCATTCATTCATTTCATTGGCAAATGATCAAATTGCAATAAAAAGAAAATTATGAAACCCCTTTTACACTAATAATCAGCACGTCAAGAAAATAAATTTTATGTACAATTTTATAAATAGTACGATATCTCAAAACTCGCGTTTCAATATGGGTTTACAAATATTTAATAAGTTTCCGTATAGGAGGAAGTAAGGAAATCAGGAATAAGGAAAGGCATTAAGATACATATATTGTCATTTATTATTGGTTAGGCAAAAATAGATTAATAAAAATAATCCTTTACTCATCCTTTTGACACAAGGGTTTATTTAAAGAATTTCTTAACATTTTCACAGAGGCCAAAATACGCGACAAAAAGATGAAAAACTAAAGCTATGTCGCAAATAAATAACATCGGACAATACAGTTATTGTACTTGTCTAACAGTATATAGTTATTCTTAAAAAATAATTTCTAAGATTGGATTCACATCTCACTAAGTAACCTTAAACATTACTAAATGCTGCAAAGCTTTCAATTTACCGAGATTTGCAGGGAGCACCTTCCCGCACACTTGCAGAAAATCAAATTTCCCTAACCGGACGTAAGACGAGGAAGAAGAGGCGCCTGACCAGCTCGAGGAAAATGATATAAGACGGGGGGGAGTGCAGGAGCTTTTACTTTGATTTGGTCACGTCTGGACCTTCGTCATCCTCTAAGGAACCGGGCTCTATCCCAAGACGCTGCCCATGGATACTGCGGATAACTTATTTAATTACACAAAATAGCCCTTAAGATAAGCGACGGCTATTCGGTAATAACTTAAGTAGGGAGCGCTTGTTGGGAATGCCCAATGGATAGGTATCTACCTCTTAATAAGTTTTATGTTTCATAAAAGGGAAGTAAGTATCTATTTTATGCAGGGTGCAAAAAATTTTACCGAAACACTTCTTGCCAGAACAAAATTATTGTTGTTACAAAGATAGAGTGTGTTAAAGTTCATAAAAAAAATACAGAGAGATCCAGAATGATTCTCTTCGTAGTTGGCAACACTGACAGTGATATACTTCGTTCAGTGGCGGGTTAAGTGCAGTGGCAATAAAGTCATATATTCACAAAAAGCAAAATGTTGCCATTAATTAATTCGAGAGGTTTATTGATTTGTTAAAGGAATAGATCAAATAAACAGGATTTAGATAATATTATTATTAACATATTTACCTCAAAACTAACATAAGAATGGATTTTTAACAATTATTTTTCTATCTTGGTTTTTTATGCGAAATTCTATGTAAAAGCAACAATTTTTAAATAAATTCACGTTTACTTTCCTCGTTAAAATTTCTTAAATCCTAACATAAAAAGAACATGTTGTTACCTATAAGAAAATTTAAGATAATTATTGCTTTACTGGTTTAAAGGTAAAAAAAGTGAATACGTACTTTTAATTTTGACCAAAATTCGGTCCTTACCAGTAATAATAATGTTTGTAATTAATTTATTAGCTAATTTATTTGTTCGTCGTCCTTTAGTCCATACACTGTGTGTAAACGGTTTACATCTATGGAATTTTTTAATATTCCAAAGAAATAATAATCTAAGGGAGTTAAGTCCGGAGATTTTAGAGGCCATAAGCCTGCGGTCGTCGTAAAATTCTCTTAGGAACTCCAGTGTTGCGTTAGCTGTGTGTGCTGTTGCCCCATCTTGTTGAAAGCAACTATTGTGCAATTCGTTATCATGTAGTTGATTTAAAAATGGCTGCACAATGTCTCTATCGCTTAACAGTAACATTATCTTCTAAGAAAATAGGTCCAATTATCTTCGCCGAAATATAACTGCCCAAACTATTTTAACAGGATGTAAAGTCGTTTCCACTAACACGTGTGGATTCTCCGCAGACCACGTACGATAATTTTATGAAATTTAATATCCACTAAGATGAAACCTCATCGGTAAAAAAAGGTATATACAGGGTGTTCCTAAGTAAGTGTCGCAATGAAAAACTGTAAACTCCTTTTGAAAAAATAAACATTTTATTCCTCTTCCATTTTTTTCTCCGGGCTTTCGCTTTCGAGATATACGGTGTCAAAACTTAATTTGGTTTTTTTTTAGATTTTTGCCAATATCTTGGGAATCGTTTGAGCTACTGCACTGAGCTTTTGTACACACATTACCACTATTAATAGCTATTCTTTCGCACCCTTCTCGAATTCATTGGACGTGCCAGTGGTGGAGATTTTAAGGTATCGTAAGGGTTCCCCCCCCCCCTAACTTTTACGCCCCTGGAAAAATTGACATTTGACAGCAAATTCTGAAGTGCCAATGAATTTTACACAAAAAGAGTTCTCTTGGTTTATTGCTCTAAAGTCAACCGTTTTCAAGAAAAATTACTTTTTTTATTAACAAAAACAAACATTTTGCTAACGTTTCTAAAATCTTTTGTAATTCAAAAAATAGTTAACAATTTTAACGAAATTTAACAACAGATAGGAAATTAAAGTTTTGACACCGTGTATCTCGAAAACAAAAGCCCGGAAAAAATTTTTCTTTTGTCAAAAGGAATTTACAGTTTTCCGTTGCGCCACTTATTTAGGAACACTCTATATAAAAGATTGTCATCATTTAAATTGTTGTTAAACCAGTTACAATTGTTCACTCTTTTTTCATTATCTAATGGTAAATAATTCTCGCACCATGGAAACTTTATATGTATGTAAATGTAATTTTCTTACAGCTCTGTGTACTGAACCATATGGCATTCCTATAATTAATACTTTTAGATATTGATATTTAACACTTATAAAAATTTACCCGCCTGTGTAAAAGTTGTCGTAAAGGTTTAGTGCTAAACGCTCTCTAACATCCTCCAGTGTGTCTTCAGATAAAACTGACTTCCCTCCAGATGACTTCCCTTTACAAACATTGCCAGTTTTTCTGAATCGTGTCACCAAACTTGCTGAGCAAAAATTTTATAATCTGTGGCTTCATGATTTGGAAACTATTCCTGGAAGAGCAAGAAACATGAATGGATTGAATAATTCCAACCATTTTCATCTCGTTGACCACTCCGAAAGTAAGCCTCTACAATAAATATATCGTCTTCTAACAAAAAACAATTTTCTAACGTAAAAAACAGTCCAAGTATATACTTTATATCGAAGAAATCATCAGTATTTGCTTCCTTACCACAAAACTAATAGTTAACAGATGATTAGCGTTGAAAACCACTGATTATTTAGAAGATTAACTATAAATTCAAATAAAAACAATAATCAGACCGACATCAGACCGACAGATCGTGTCGGTCGGAAATCTAAGAAAACGGAAAGTAATTTTGATCAAATGGAAGTAAGTTTGAATATCTCTAAGTCGTTCTGAAAATATTAAGAAAATACAATTTTTTATGAACACTGTATCTTCTTGAGGATGCATGTGAAGAGGCTTTACGTAGCGAACCAACTTGGTCACCTGCTGGACAATCCCAAAAATTATGAAACCGTCTCCGTCGGGCGGACCCCGTTCCCGTCAGCACAAAAACCCATACATAACGCATTTAATTGAGCTCCTCCAGCGGCGCGACCATAAAATCCGGAGTTTATCTGCGGCATTGATTTTGACAGAGGCGACAAATTCAGTACAAACAGGCCGCGATGTTTACGAGAGGCGGCCCATAAACAATCGGCGGCCGGACGGGGCAGCGCCCTGTTGTCGCGTGAGCCGAACACATCCTCAGACTTATCACCAAGATTAAATATGTGTACAGGCGGAATTGGCCGCGGTAGGCGAGCTGTTAGACCCGAAAATTATTTAAACCCACTGCGTGGTTTTGATTTAAAACAAAATCATCAAATTTTTTTTCTCAAAAATACCATTAAATGAAGGCCAACAACGTTCTTCCTTACCAGAAATCTAGGTCTGCTAAAGATATCCTACACCACTGACCAAGATTCCTAACTGTTGATATTGAGGGAAACAAACAAACTAATGAGACTAATAAAACCCAGCAAACAATTAGTAATAAATAATTATCCAAAAAATAGCTAGTACACAGATATTTTTGTTTCCACATTTATTATAATGTCAAGTCAACAAAGTGCGTAGGTCGGGTAAGTGCGTAAGCGTGCTATGGTTTTTTTATTTTTGTAAGAATCAATGTGTGTAGAATTTCTACGACTCGTACAAGTTTTTCTGGAAAAGAAACTACCACGGTACTTCTAGTATGTAACGCTGCTGGAGGTAAGTATCCACCACTGATTATATTAAAGGGGAAGAATATACGGGATTAATTTATGGCTAACAATAGGTTCAGAAAGACCGATGTTGCTCATATATAATTACCATGCAACACATGTAGGTGTCATATTGATAGAAATGTCAAAGAGTGAAAGTGTTGTGATCTTAAAACTTCCTCCGCATTCTAGCCACCTACTGCAACCGCTTGACTTATGCGTTATGAAGTCTTTAAAGGTTCGTTGGGTTGCTAAGCTGACGACATGGCAAAGACACCATATAGACGTCAAACTAGCAAGGAAAGAATTTTCAATAATGATTGGAGAACTATTAACTGAAACAAATGAAGACGTGATAAACTTCTCTATACTTCGTCAAACTTCCTCGGACCTTCTCTAGACTGCTTCGTAATTTCTCCACTTAAATGTTTAACATTCTCCGCATTTTCCTATAAAAGATAATACTGCGCATGCGTTTACCGTTCACGCATGCGCAGTTTGGTTCCAACTTCCCGACTTCCTCCAAACTTCCTCCAGACTTCCTCTACTTCCTTGGAATTCCTAAAAACTTCCCCGACTTCCTTCGGAATTCCTTTCAACTTCCTTATAACTTCCTCCAACTTCTTCCCGACTTCCTGGGGACATGTACAAAAAGTTCCTCAGCGGTTTACCCCTCGAATAAAGCTTCAATCAAATGAAGATTTTGAGTAATAGGCACAATGTGGAGAGATCAGTAAAATCCTGAGAATTCCGAATAATAAAGGTCTGACTTTTATATGTACTGGTCAATGCTTTTATATGTCTCGAGAAACTCAATTTAGAATCGAAAACAGTGCCCAGGTCTTTAATTCCAGTTTGTCTTTCAAAAATATTACGGTCAATTTTAAATCAAATATTCTTGGAATTTTTGTTCCTATAAAAAGATTTTCCTATAATTTTACATTTCGATGCATTCAATGGTTATGTTTTTTCTGCTGAGTAATGATCTGGTGTTTCTAACAATATTTGTACTGGTTTTGTTTTCAGCACATTTTGCTTTCTTTATTTGCATCGTCTTTGTTTTTGTGTTAATTATATATTCCACAGAACTGTAGTGATAGTCATGCCTTGGTGATTTCGACTCTAGATTGAGGATTTAGGTTTGAGCCTTAAGTCACAACAATTTATATCAATAATAGTTTATTTGGTATAACTGACATAGAAGTTATGGTTTGATTACATGCAGGAGTATGCATGCAATGTAATGAAAGTGAACGCTTCGAGTCGTACTTTGTACAGACTAGGAACATTGCCCTGATTAATTACTTGCGGAACACAAGAGTTGACGTTCCATCACACCTCGTGATGGTCAGTCCATTCTTGAGGTGGATCTTCGCTGTTATTTCTTGCTTTTGGTTTTGGGGTTTTCCATTGCGATGTCTGGCTTCCTGAATTCAGAACATGTGTAAAATTTAAAATCACACACAGCTTTTTCAAACGACAATATCTATTGAAGGTATAGTTACCATAATACTTGTGTATCCTGCTCAGCAACTGAAGCTTTTCCGTTGCCTATGTTCCATAATCAAGTAAAAAAAAACAAATAAAATAAAAACATCCCCTTTTTGTTCCCGAAGCCGTTTTTCAGCGTCGCGTTTTTTCCAGGGGCAGTCCGCTAGCCTACATTTCGCGTGCGTCCAACCAACCTCCAACTTATCAAATAGATAAAGCATCTCCACGGGAGAAATTAACCACAATGACCCGTTGCATGTAGACACGTCTGTGTGGTGTCGTGGCGCTCTTAAAAGGTCGTATTTAAATGGAAAGTTGTGTTCGCTTGTATCTCTCCATCACACTAATTTTAGTGGGGGTCGCTTTGTCAGGGGAAGTTGTAAAGGTAGAGATGTAGATTTATTAGCCTTGATCTACACGGTTCCGGACGTGGAGAATAATGTACTTTGCCTGTTTTTTTCCTTTACAAAAACGTATTTGATGGATAAAATTGATAAGAAAGTAATACAGTACGCGCCTAAAGTATGGAATAAATTCAGTAAAAACGAAACAAATTTTTTTTGGGAAAAATCCTCGAACAGGTCGGTTTGTAATTTAAAAAATACATATTTTAGCATAAAAGGCGATTTTCAACCGTCATTTGTTTTCGAGTAATGACATAATCGACATTTTTTTAAAATAGCAACCCCTTATTTTTTTCTCGATTCTGAAAGTTCGTTTCATTGTCGATCCGACAGTATTAAAATGTTACCATCTTACATAGGAAAGTTTTCGAGTAAATGACGATTGAATGTTAGAAAACGTAAATTTTATTCAATAAAAAAAATAACAATTCCTATGTTAAGCAAATACAATTCATTAAGTTTTCTACCTAAATTAAGTGTTCGAATTGCCACCCACCGACTTCTTGACAATACGCAAGTCTGTGTAGAAATTCTTCTTGCACATTATGAATTATTTCTGGGGTAACTCTGTGTATTTCATCTATAATACAATTTTAGAGTTCTTCTAAATTATATGGACTATTAACATACACTTTAGACTTTAAGTAGCTCCATAAGAAATAGTCTAGGGGATCTGGGGATCTCGCGGCCCATTCTATCGGTCCTCGTCTGCCGATCCACTTCCTAGGAAAACAATTGTCCAGAAAATCTCGAACAGGGCGCGCATACTGCGGAGGTGCACAGTCTTGCTGAAACGATATGGTGTCATCAGGAATATCAGGGTCATTATCGTTAGGAAAAATTACTGCAAGCGCTGGAACAAGATCATTTTGTAAAACTCTAAATATCCTTCTCCTGTAAGAGTTCCTTCAAAGAAGAAAGGCCCTACTATTCTGTTGTTAACTATTCCAGCCCACACTTTTAATTTCAGTTACAGTGGCTATATGCAAGACAGTGGCGACAATAGCGACTAAACCCAGCCCATCCGCCATGTTGCATCCTATGTCAAATTGAAAGTAACTTTTATAAAAAATAAATTAAGTACAAAAGTATTTTTCTTTAAAATTTTACTCACAGTTTTAGGCAAATAACTCCCTTGGAAAGTGATTTTAAATAATGAATGAATATAGAATCTACTTGCGCAATAGGGAAGGATAAATATATAATAATAACTATTGGCTTATATTTTCTAGGCAAGTAAATTTAAGCATACCTACATTACACAATGAAATTTATTGGGTTTACATTAGAAAAACGAATACTTAATATTAGTGATAGTATGTATTTGTTACAATAAATGTCCAGCAATACTTTTACTTGCAAGCTTTTTGCATGCTTTTTGACATTTTTTGGAAGATATTTTTAATCGGAACATAATAAATCTTTTAACAATTTTATTTTTGATCTGATGACAATTTGGTAGATCTAAATTTAAACCAGACATTTATTTTAAGAAAAACTCTTTTAAATTTATGTTTNAACTATTCTGTTGTTAACTATTCCAGCCCACACTTTTAATTTCAATATGTGTTGGGTATGTGTCTATGCCATCCAATGAGGATTTTCCCGACTTCAATAACTTCAAGTTTGACGGTTCACTGTACCATTGAGACAAAACGTGGCCTCGTCTGAAAAAAGTATTTGCCGATGTAAATAAATAAATAAATTTACTTGATATAAATCCATCATAATTTCACAAAAGTCTAAGTGGCGGTCGGGATCGTTTTCATTGAGTTCCTGCATAAGTTGAATTTTGTAGGGATGATATTTTTCCTTGCTCAGGATACGTAGCACTGTGGTCTGACTAAATTCATTGTTTAATGCAACCAATCGTGAAGTACCTGTTATGAGGATTATCTACCATACTTATCAAAATGTTCTGTTTGTGATCTTCACTAACGCTTGGACGTCCATGTTTTGGAATATCTACAACATTTCCAGTTTCTCTAAATTTAGATTCTATCTTACTAACTGTTGATTGGCTGATACGGCGATCTGAATCTTTTTCATTATTAAATAAATCGCAAACTTCCTGCTGCGTTCTAGTCTTATCCCCGCATCCGATAAGCATTAAAATTTCAATTCTTTGTGTGACAGTTAAATGTGCCATAATACTTTAAATTCAACAATAATTTTTATATCGCTTACAATACTTAGAAAGTCGGTATGACAGTGACACTTTGTAAAGATTTACACCTACGTGATCCCTAAAAAACTTCAGGCATTTCGAAAAACTAAATTTGATAACGTTTTTGCTTTTTTTTAATTGGTTTGGGTTTTCTAATATTCAATCGTCATTTACTCGAAAACTTTCCTATGTAAGATGGCAACATTTTAATACTGTCGGATCGACAATGAAACGATCTTTCAAAATCAAGAAAAAAATAGGGGGTTGCATTTAAAAAAAATGTCGATGACGACATTACTCGAAAACAAATGACGGTTGAAAATCGCCTTTTATGCTAAAATGTATTTTTTAAATTAAAAATCGATCTGTTCGAGGATTTTTCCCAAAAAAAAATTTGTTTCGTTTTTACTGAATTTATTCCATACTTTAGGCGCGTACTGTATATCAAAATTGAAAACGCAGTAAGCCAATAATATTACATTTAAGTGTAGGTAAGTGAAAGGAAACGTTTTGTCATTTTTTAAGAGCACAGTGAGCATTCATCGTTAATAGGTTTCGTTCCTGACTCGCGTAAATCTTCAGCCTATTTGCGAGTCCTTTATTTTGTTTATAAAGATGATACCACCTTATTTGCGACACCTGGGACCCCATGGGGCACCCGCCGACAGGACGTAGGCGTAGCACGGCAATAACAATCAAAACGCCCCATAAATCTGGGATTTACAAATTTACAAAACTGCCTTGTACATTAAAATTGGTTCAAGGAATTTATAATTCGGCGAAGCAACTCATGCCGCTGCGGTTGCATGTCAAAAATAAATTAGGTGAACACTATCTCAGCCACCACAAATGCAAATTCGCCTTGGTTGATATTTTAATACAACTGCGTCCGTTTAAATAACTTTGTCGAGGAATTACAAGCCGCATAATTTTAATAATGTTATTTTCTTTTGGTTTTTTTGGGAGCTACTGTTTACAGCTTCTTGTCTGGCGGCAGCTGCGGACTTACCAACCGTATTGTTGATTTAATAGTGTGCAATTTATTCGTTATTTATTTAAAAGTGATACTGAGTCTGAGAAGCAAATTGGAACTTGAAGTTATCCTCAAAAAGATCATTAGGTGATCCTCGATATACTGCAACACGTTTCAAAAGAACTCATTTTTTAAATTGAATTAGAATACATTGGAATTAATTGATTTTTATCTTTTATTTTCAGTTTCCCCATCGTCTCCATATTTGAAATTTCCCATGAAAAAATCACCCGCTTATTCCCTTTTAGAAACAAGACCGTGTCGCCTTTGATTAATTTTATATACTTATTTCAACCTTTCCTACTAAATGTATTATTATGTACGCAGTATTAAATTAAGTACTTTCTGAATGATGCTATCGGAACTAAATTAATCAACTTCCAATTTACCGATGCCATATTTGAATAAATTGAACTATAAATAGCTCTAGCTGTTTCAATGTTACTGTTCATACATTATCGACCATTTAAATGACAGAAAATTATACCAAGATTTATATCGGCATGTAGTTATTCGATATCAAATTTATTTCTAGCTCGCAGCAATAGCTAACAGTACGACATTTCAGGGAATACAAGATTTTATAGATTGTGGTGGCAAAATGATTTTTCTGAAACATTTTTGTTTTGTTTTTCAGTATATTACCTTGCCTCTTAGGTATCTTACGAATTGAAACCAGAATTAGATCAAATGCAATACTCATAATCCATTGTAACGATTTAGATGTTGAAGTTTTTCTCTTTAGCTAATTTAGAGTTTCTATTACTGTCTATTCCTAGTCGGGATAGTAACCTGAGGGATTATTTCTTTATTTATCTATATATCGTTATGACCAGTATCATAACGAGTCTGGATTTCAAAAGAGTTTACTATTCAATTCTCGAAAGGGAGTTTATAATTATCATTATACTTTAATTGATACGTGGGAACTTAGAAATGTTGTACGTTCAGAGAATGAATACCATACACTTACCGTATGTCGCTCATGTGCAAGGTAATCCAGTGGTTGGTTGTATAGGGTGACACTTAAGCTGGAAGAACAAGAAAACACCAAAACTTTCCAGGAAGGGAAAACAAAACAAACAAACAAAATAACGACACAACGGACTCGAAAAACATTATTAATTACTTTATTGACACGGGACAGCGTACCGAGATTCAGGGAATGCGCGATCCATAGCAAAATTTGGAATTACTTTATCTATTATTAAATTAACCCGAGACTCTAAAACTAAGTGGATTGCTCAATGCGGAACCCAAGGAAAAACTGCCTGTTTTTTCGGAGATCTCTCTTGAATTCGACACCTCGCTTCGACACGCCCATTTCTAGACGTTTCTGTTCTTATCTTACTGGCGGGAACCCTGAATGTTGGGACGCTTTGGCATAACTATGCCATGTTAATAATTACCTAATTGACTGGACTTACATTTATATAAATAATTCTGTGACTAACAGAACTTACAAGTAAACCTAGCCTTCCTCTAGTGACTTCGTGTAGCAATAGGGACGGATTAGTCAATCTTATTTAATCTGTTCTCAAATCCGCCTAAAAACCAGCTATTTGATCTATTATTCTTTTCCAATTATTATCAAGTTAACAACTTGGAATTCCTACGTGTTCTTTTGAATCCATTTCGCGCGTTATTAGAAATATCGATTTTTCTCTTTATAGATGCTCAACACATGGCCCCGACAGTCTAAGTGAACTTGTTAAAAAATATTGATAACCGCCTATTATATAGGTTTTTGGGATAGGTGAGTTCGAATCCGACGTCAGTTTGTCTGCATCAGGTCATTTGGGGGTCATACCAAGAAACCACACAATTACCTGTTTGTAATTCTATTCTGAACAGGATGGAATGATAATAAATTTTATTTTTACAGGAAACAAAGGTCGAAAATTGTTTTCATTAGTATTATAAAAATAATAATACACCATTTTGACTTGGTTAGGTCTAGCTTTTACATGACTATCTATTGTGCACTGCCAGTAACTACATATACATATTAAAATATTGTGCAAACTGTCAAAGCAAATACATAACATCGGACATCATTTTAACATTTTTACCCCATGTAGTTCTTTCTGTGGGGGACTGTGGAAGATAAAATAAACAAAGAAGGACTTTATAACTTATATGATCTAAGGAAGAAAACGTTGAACGAAGTTAATACTATCAATGGGGTAGATAACAAAGGACATTATGTCTTTTGTCTAGAAGAGAATGATGTAATAATACCTTTTATAACATATTTTTCCAAGATTTTTAAAAGTAAAAATCTAAAAGTAAAAGACAATCTTGTCCTATAAGAGCTAGTTTATGTTGCGCATGAAACAGATACAGCTATTGTTCTTTCAACGTCAATGTTCCTTCAGCATATAACTAACCATTCAATTACTACATTTCCACCCATTAAACTAATGCAGAAATCTAGGAAACTTCTAGATCCTCAAGGACGACAGTTAAGAAACAACTAATTTGAATACACAGTAGACCAATATCCGAACAAAAATAGGCAATTAACTACTCTGACTATTTATTAATCTGTAATGCTCATTGCTCTCACTTTCACTGTTTACAAATTTTGCACTGAACAGTTTCTAACACAAGTCCAAAAATCTTTGACCGATGTACTGATACTGCTGCTACACTATCATACACTTTTCTTCACCACCTGCAACCAGATAATGCAGATAAAAGAAAAATGCCTAATTTGGTGGTGTTAGGTAATAAAAATACGATCAATCCGATTTAACTTGATTTTATATATTAGACTAAACGGACTATTAAAAAAAATTTTAAGCCATTTCTAGCCAGCCTTTAACAATTTAAGTTTTTGGCCATCAGTTTCTTTATTTCCAACAAAAAATAGGTCTTGAGGATAAGGGAAAATGGATTCTTAATGAAAAATAAATCACTTATATTTTTCTACTGCCTTGTGTATATCTCAATTATTAACTAAAAGAACACCGTTCTTTCTGGCATGAGATTTGCATCCTGATTACCGCATTTGGACCTAAACCATTTGTACCGCAAATAGCTTACCAGTTCGCTTATTATTATTTATAAGTTATCGCCATTTGAGTAGCAAAAACTTTTCCGCTGATTTGTATCGACACGTAGTTAAACTACTACTTACTAAATCAAATCACTCTTAGCTTCGGGCAGCAGCTAACAGTTCTGCTCGCCGCGCAGTACGTTGGCTTGCATCGCACCGAACAAATATATCGAACGGCCGACCTAGGCCAAGTTTCCGCAAGGCTCTACCCCAGATCGATGTATTTAAATGTTATTCAAATGAAGTGTGACGTAGTCATTAGAAATTCACTTGAACATCAATGAAATTTACGCCTGCAACGTCACAGGGATATAACGTGTGGCCTAGTTTCGCTAGGTGGTGCATTTTTTGGGAGAAAAATTAACAAAACCTGCTTTGATGGGTTCCAACTATGAATATATTGTTTTTGGGGCTATTCTGTCAATATGCAGAGTAATTCACAATTTATTCAAGAGAGAATTATAGGATGTACAATTGATTCTTATAAATACAGGCTGTTAATGAATTTATGCCAAATATTTTTGCTACATGTCTGTTATGTCAAAATGAGATAAATACACAAACTTGTGTTGAGTAAAATGGAGATAATTTTAAAATCTGACTTACCTCACCATTGCAAGGAGCCTCCTTTTGAGAACTGCTGATTTTCAAGATGTTCGATGTATCCACCATTTGCTTGCACACAAGCTTCAGCGCGACGTATCCAATTCGCTCGCACGCATTGCAACATTGCCACATCCTCTCGAATCGTATTACACGCTTCAACAATACGATGTCGCAGTTGGTCGATGTCACGAACTTCCATGGAATACACAACACTTTTCACGTATCCCCACAAAAAGAAGTCTAAAGGGGTAAAGTATTTGCGCTGTAAATTGAGGATTTCTTGCATGTTCCTTAAGCAACCATTCGCAAAAACCTAGACGTAGTGGAAAATCTTCACGAGAAAGCGCTTGAACACGTTGGATATGAAATGGGTACAACTGAGCTTCTCGTAATGTCCTCCACACAGCAGGTTGCGAAATAGTTACTTGCTGTGCGATATTTCTGGTGCTACGATGCGGATGTTCTTATACGAGATCAAAAATCATCTCCTCGACATTTAAAATGTTTAGTGGTCGCCCTGGGACACCATCGTGATTTCGACGCGGTTGTACTTCACCGGTGTCCAAAATTCTTTGCGCTACAGCAACAAATCTTCGCTGTGTAGGGACATGTTGTTCAGGATATCTCGCACGGTACACTTGACAAGCTCTATGGGCATTTTCGTTTGCTTCGCCATAAATTATGAGCATATCATAATATTCGCAATTGCTAAATAAATGCGCCATTTTCAAAAGAAAAGTTGGAAATGCGGCTATTAAAAGTACTCTCGAAAAACAGCACAGCAATCAGTACAACAATGTATTACAAACTGACTTTCGAATGCAATCCGGCTTCATAAGAAACCTACAAATTCGTAAAAAGTGTTACAGAATTTTTTGTAAGTACTCGCCGCGATAAAATACATGTATTTCAGCAGTTCCAAAACAGTTTTAAACACATTTTTAATTAGCCTTTTTCTCCATGACCTTAAACTCCCGATACAAGTTTGTGACATCAGTTAATTCAGTATTTGCTCCTTTTTCATCCCTTTAAATTTTTGACATAAGTTCATTAACGCCCTGTATATTGTAAAAGAAATTTAAAATAGAGTTACGTGTAATCAGTAAATGTTAGTTACTATATTAGTCCTTTACAACAACAACTGTTCAAAATTTTGTTCAACTACTCATAAACACATTTCAGTTTGATCAAGTTTTTTTTTAACCAAACCAAATTGTCTTTATCGCTGGCCTTGTAGTCCTCAAATTATCGACAGCAACTGTAATACTACTTCAGTACAATAGATTTCATGTTTTAATTATACCAGTATAAAAATAGAGACATATGTCTGGAGACCGCGGTGGTGGTGGTACTAGTCTTCCTCGTCCGATCATCTGTACTTCTTAAACTAAATTAAGGTAATTCCTAACATTTTGTCGAAAACGAGGGAGCTCATCATCGTGAAAGAACATTCTATGAAAGGGCTAAGTGTACAACTTCAATATTTCCAGACAGAAGAAATTCAAGATACTGAAGAGCATCCAGTCAATTTAATAATATAGATAAGCAATCGTCGACAATTCCTGTCTAAACATTCAAAGAAAAACGGTACTGGAAGTGATTCGATTGAACTGAATGCAAATTTTAAAGTTCCCAGATGTTTGTGCAGTAAATGTTATTTATCCCATTCCGAGTAAGCATAACTTCATCTATAACTTTCGTATCAGTAGAAACTCGAGGATTTTGACCATTTTGTTGCAACAACCATTCACAAAATTTAACTTGTAACAGATAATCCAGTGGTACTTATCTTACAATACGACGACGACGTCTGCCATCTCCATCTCTTGCAAGAAATTGTTTGAAATTGTTTTTGCCATGTTTTGTATTGATATTTTGAGTAAACACACATCTTTACTAAACTTTTTTAATAATTTACCTCTGTCTGAAAATCAACGCTTACTGGAGTATAAGGTTCTAGAATTGTTCTATAGTATTCTACCTTATATAGTATGCAACACCAGTGACGTAGTGTGAATAGGCCCTTATAGTTCATACTCTAATAATAATGTATCTTCTAATGCGTTTATAGAAAAGAATAGTAATTACTGTATATTTCATTTTAGATTATTTTGCACGAAATTTAAGTAGTGGAAAGACTAGCGAAACTAACAAATTATATGTTCTAATGATTTAAAAATAAAAATTTCTAAAGCCATTGCTCTCTTCCACCGAATAAGTTTCGTTCCCACGAAATTAATTTGGTAGGCTCCTTCATTATCGACTCACACGCGTTTTAATCAGACTGAAAGTGACTTTGTCATTGATACAGACTTAAAATGATCGCATTTGCTCTGTCCTACAGGACATGCAACCGGTTTCAAACGGCTACTCTTGGACATAACACCAGTAGTACCTCGAACGCACGGTTCTGATTGATGTCATTAATTTTCCACGGGCCTACAGGGTGGTCACATTCTTTACTAGGCCCTATTAGAATACTCCTACGGATGTTGTCCTGACCCAATATCTGCTGTTGTTAGCTTGCTTTGCGTCAAAAGCAAGTTCGTCCTCAGGAATCGCAAGATTATCTGTGAAATGTCTGTGAAAGCAGATTACTTGTACACTACTTTGATTTTTTAAGTCAAAAATGTTGCACAAAACTAATAAGAGATATGTTCTTTTGATCAGACTCTGTTACTGTTACGTTTTCACGAATCTGATGCTGATTTACTGCCAAAATCCATCATTTTCGAGATGATGACCCCCAAAAAAAGAGGCAATGATATTGAAATGGATAGTGAAGACGAATATATACCGTGGGATGGAAAGAAGCATCCGCAAACGTGTAATCAAAGTGACTTAAATAATCTTATTAGTTTACCAAGAGACGGAGCCCCACAAGGGGTACCTAGAAATTTTCCCCCAAATATTACCTCAATATAGTTACAAATGTTTCATTAATGAAAATGCAGTGTTCTTAAATAGGAGACTTATACATTTTTCCAGGCATCACCAAACTAGAAGGAAACGAACAATAAGGAAGACGTAGGAAGCTGCGAGACATATTTAGTGGCACGCTCTGTATCTGAGTTTTTTAAAGTCACCTTCTAAATTGACCTTGGCATCTAACTGAGACCATTCCCGGCTTATCAGTTGATTGATATTATTATATACCTACCTACTGTATTGAAGAAAGAAACTAGTTTTTATACGCAGATTGGAATCTCAATTAAGCATATAATAACATGGTTTTTAAATATAATCTGTCACACAGCGTTAGTGGGGAATGAAAAACTTTGTTACCGTCTAAGTGCACCTGAAGGGTACTTCGTATTAGAAAAGGAGAAGCGATGGCGGTCTACACGACACGGTGGGGCTCTTCGGAAAAGTTCAAAGTTGAAAAATATCGAAAATTATTATTTCGTGTTTAGAACACTTAAAAATTCTAATATTCCAGCCCTTTCCACATAAATTTATTACATTTTAATACTCGTTTTATAGTCCAGGCGGAATCTGTTTTAAAAATGATATACTTGGGTAAAACGCATGTGATCGGAGATTTTTGCTTTAACGGCTTCTAAATAACATCAGAAATGATAATTTTTCTATGCAAATAAAAAAAATGTGGGCTTAATTGTTATTGTAAAAAAGTATAAAAAAATAGCAAAACAAATCATTTTTTTCTTGAATTTCTCGTCGACAACTTAGCAACTATTCATTTTAGACAAAAATGGAAGTGGAAAAAAAGTTTTGTAATTAAATATTGATCAAGATAGAGTTAGTTGCAATTCGAAAAAAAATGCAAAAATCGGAAAAATAATTTAAAAAATTGCAAAAAATGCTAGTTTATTTGTCAATTTTTTTCAGACACTTGAATAATACCTAGGATCTTTATACTTTTCCCAATTAAACTTCTTAGTGCATAGAATAATCACACCAAATTTCATCCAATTGGGTTCTATAGTTTTTACATAATAATTGTTTAATTTGTTTTTTAAATTAAAAAATTTTCAAAATCAAATTTCTAAAAATTTAAAGCCTTTGAATACTTAAAAATTTCACCACAAAAAGAAGAGCTCTCAAGCTTTAAAATGGTTTTTGAAAAATTCAAATCGGACGAAAATTTAATTACAAAACTTTTTTCCTCTTCCATTTTTGTCTAAAATGAATAGTTGCTAAGTTTTCGACAATAAATCCAAGAAAAAAATATTTTTTTTGCTATTTTTTATAATTTTTTGTAATAACAATTAAGCCCGCGTTTTTTTTTATTTGCATAGAAATATTATCATTTCTGATGTTATTTAGATGCCGTTAAAGCAAAAATCTCCGATCACATGCGTTTTACCCAACACGAAACAGATACCGCCTGGACTATTAGTAAAATAGTCACTTTTTCGTTCAATAGGTATTATTCTACAGTGTGTTCATGATAAAATGCACAAATTTGTTTAAAATTCAGAAAATTGTTTTGTAGAAAAACGCTCGGACACGTCGATTAGTATTTTTAGTTGCGGATTTTTTGACATAAGAAAATTGTATATAGGGTGTCTCAAGAAGAACATATGCAGTCATCATTGATTTTTTTAATGGAACAACTATTCATTCAGAATTATTGTGGTTTTCATAGTGTTCTTATTATCGTGGTTCATTGTTTACATTAGTTTTACACATTCGAAATGGTCTATGGGAATAGACGAGGAGTAGTAATAGCACAGCGACTACTCCTCCTCTCCTGACTTAAGGCTAAATTTTATGGTTAAATTTAACAAATGTGTATCGTAGAGGAGTGGAAATTATTGGTGATTTACGTGAACGTAGTACAACTGCTACCAATAATTTACGACTGCAAGACCAGTGAGGAGAAGGATCATTCGGCTTGGTTCTTCAAAACTGAACCAGACTATCGAAATATATTTGCAGAATTTTGAACTGTTAAAATAGCTATGATAAAACGCTACTTAATTAAAGTCCTTTTAATTTTTGTGCATTGGGTGTACATGTACTGCCCTGGATCATGTATTGCAGCCGACCAAATTCCAGTGGCGTGCAAATAAATATTTTTAAATTATTTTCGATGTGTTCTTTTTTATTTCTATTTTACGCTGTAACATTCAAGATACACACATAACATTCTACTCTCCTCATCTTAATTACTTTCCTGTCTTGGAAAAAATGGTAAAGGCCAATGCTTTAGGATTTTTTTGCGATTTTCAAAGAAACATATTTAAATTGACTGTTGCATTTCGTGTGATTCACCCAGTACAACACTCTCTAAGATTTTTGCGCGAATTTTTTTAAGCGAAACCCTCTTCATTTTCCCTAACTTTGCCCGCACCTTATTCTAAACCGACTCGATTACAATATAGTTTTATTATTATTTATCCCAGGCCGAAAACAATCTGAAGTTTCGTCCCAGGGGCACCATTGACTGAGCTGAACGCTCTGGCGGTGCGAGCCCCGTATCTGCGCCGTAATTTTTAGTTTTGAATTATTGCCGGTGCCCCTACAACCGGCAAAGGTGCTATAAAGCAAGGTTTATTGTAATGACATTGATTTCGAACGTAATAACGCTCCAGTTGTTGTCAAAAGGGGGATCGTTTATTTAAAATGTTGTAAACCTTAAGTCAGTGCAGTAGACGAAAATTTCTACTCTGTTTAAGGCAATTTAATAAAATTTCAGCAGGACTCCTACGATATTAATATACCGTCCCCACTTCCATATAAATAACTTAGTTGTTATTAAAGATGAATAAAAAGTGAAAATAATAACGAAATTTAACTAGCAGCAACAGTTATTCAAATTCTTTACTGTTAAACCGGTTAGCAAACCAGTTTATCGCTTGCGAAAGTTCAAGTTGCATTTAACGCACGGAAAACTTGTTTTCAAAGTACACTTCAATGCCCAATCATGGTTATAAGCATTGATTTTCTATAAATTCAAATTCCTTGGGGTTCAAATGGTTATAAAATCACTATTGCCCGTGAGAGATAAAGTTGTACTTGAAAAGCAAAATGAGTAGAAGCTTTAATTCCCCTAAATTGAATTTTTTTTATTATCCAAACAGTTATGAAGTCACTTTATCACCAATGGAAGATAACTTGCACTTAACCGCACGGAAAACTAATTTTTCAAGTACACTTTGTTTGACCATGGATAGACACTTTAATTCCTCTTAATTTAAATTTTCTATAATCAACAGTTATAAAGTCACTTTATCGCCTGTAAGAAAAAAAGTTACAGTTAAACAAGCTTGTTTTTAAAAAAACACATCAGTCATAGAATATGCGTTAATTACTTTTCATGTAAAATACTAATTGTCCAAACCCATAAAAGCCACGTTATCGTCCTTGGGCGATAAAGTTGCACACTTTAACGCCGCATCATGGACAAAACCTTTGACACGTAATATAGAAGATTGCAATGTTCTTAAAAGCCTTCAAACCTGTGAAACCTATTCAGAATTCCTCTGAAGGTATTTTCTAACAGCAACATCACGTGACAATAAAACTGGATATCAATATAAGTATTTCAGATTGTTTAGTATTAATTTCGAACTCCACCACTGCCCTCCATTATTGATGTCCTATAAAATGTGATGGACTACAGTTAATGGCTTAGCACGGCATTGTTTTTTATTGCTTTTGTTTGGGAACGAATTTATTGGGCGATGAAAATTTTAATTTCATAATTTTTCCCTACTAAAACACGTGTTTATAGAACGCTGGAACATATGGGTGTTAGTTGTTCATTCGATATTTACGGTAGTAAAATAGAGGTTTCTTTTGCATATTTCAATAACGATGTTTTATTCGTGCACATCAATGGCCATTAATGGACCATATGTGCGTCATTCGAACAGATATGCCAATATTTTTGTGTTGCTATAAAGAGGACACAAGTTGTTTGATGCAAAGCTCTAGTCCAATGAAAATGCATTTTTTTCTAAGTTGTAAGTTTGAGATAGTTCAATTAATAACAAAAGTAATTCATAAAATGAGAAATAAATTCGTTTTTCATCTTTTCTACACTATCTGTTGACACTACATAAAGAAAACAAAAAAAATTGATATTAATATTTGTCTTCTTTAATGTAGCAATATAATATACAGTTTTTAAGATTAACGTAGATTAACTTAGATTACCTCCATCGTTAGCCCTGTCCAATAGTTGTCACTATCTACAGGGTGATACCTTTTCTGGGGTGGGGCCTGCTTTCATCTTCGAAAACTTTCTTCCGGTACGTCGCTGGTCTTTTCCAGAACGAGGGTTTAATTCCCTGTTCAATTTATAAACTTTTTTGTTTATCGCAATGTTTTAGTATACCCCCTGTATAAAGACATACTATTATGAGACACTCTGTATAACTCAATAAAAAATACAATACGTAACACGGAACATTTTTTAGTAAATAAGAATAAAAAATTATTAACAAGACGACATTAGAATTGAAATATAGAAAAACAGTTGAACGGGAAAAGTTTTTTATGTTTAGTATTTTGTTTTATAACAAATATTATTTTTTCAAACGTTTTTCTACGTCATTAATTAAAAAGAATTCCCATAAACATGGATCAGCAAATGCCTAGTTTTCAAGAAACAGGGTGCATATATGTAAGAAGGGTGAGAATAAATAAAACTGAGGAAAGTAAAGTTCCATCTTCTTTAAGGTGGCCATATTCCTGGCCGAGAAATAGTGAAATTTCTGGCGTTTTTAGGTACTGAAATCTTTAAAAGTAAAACGTGTAGAACAAAAGTAAGCACAAAAATAAAATCCTTGATGTTTTGTTTATTCATTGTTACCATTTAAATTTACTCAAATAAAATAATAACTAAAAAAAAGCGTTTGTAAAACATGCGTTTGCTGTTATCCTAACCCCACATTTTAAGAATTATTTTCACGTACTTATAAATAAAAGTAAACAATTTTATATGTAGGACTAAGCAAGTAAATGTTATAAGAATATTTACATGTGGAATTATATATAAAAAAGTTAGTATTTTCGTAGATTTCAGTACCTAAAACCTTGATGGTTTGATCGTTTTTTGCACCTGTTTATTCGTTTTACTGCGGCGTCTTTGAAAATACTCAGGTGGCATGACATAACATTCCTATTATTTGATAAGCTTAAGATTATTCAGTTATTAAATGTTTGAAATTATTTGTCTTTGTGGAAAACACTATTTAAAAAATATGGGGCCCTTAATGTCAGTCACTTATTTAAGACTAGAACTTTAAAATTTTAACATTTTTAGTACAAATACTCGTATCTACGGATACAAACTAACGCACCTCACATTTTGTTTTTCTTATAAAAGTGTTTTAACAAAAGTTATTGGTACTTGAAACTGGATAACATTAAATAAAAAGGCAACAGGTTATTATTACCTAGTTTGAAATTCACCAAATTTGATTACTTCTGTTAAAGAAAATATTATTACACTGTAAAAAAAAAGTTCTCTCAATTTCACTCAATTTTACTCAATAATGTATCAATTTCGGTTCACACCTGATTGAATGAAATTTTCACTCTATTAGTACAACTAAAATTTTCTGAATGAAACTAGGTATTCCAACAGAAGTGAGTGAATTTTCTCAAATATGAGTTTCTGCTAACTATCAAGTGAGTGACTTTTGACTCTATTCTGAGTATGTAAAACCAACAAATTAAGAGTTGACTTTTATTGAGGAATTTTTTACTCAGACTTAGTTTACATTTTCTTTAAATTTTAATTTAAATATCATTGTAATAAATTTTCATGTATTGTTTGCCATCTCATTTTATTTAAAAGTACACAACACAAGTAAATGAAGTGACTACAAACCGCCTGAAAAAATTTAGGAGTATTGCAAGGGTCGTTACGTTGTCGCATTACGACATAGTCACATTTGATGTTAGGTACTTAAATATTTCTATTGTTTTCATCATTTTTTTTCTAAAAAAAACACTCTATCTCAAAAATGAAGCATCTCCTAAATAATTTTAATACTATTGGTTAAACCCAAGGGAAGGCGAGACAAAAAGGCTTATTTGACTCACATATACTCGAGACTAAGACCAATTTTAATAGGTACTATATTCTTTTAGGTTTTATGAGGAATGTATTCCTAAAGTTTATCGACAGAATCCAAAAGCACCCTTTCGAAAAATCAATTTTGCCATGAAACTATAAGAGTTAGAATGTACAATTTTTGTCAATAACAAACTGTTCTATCTAAAAACAGCATCATTTTTTATTTTCACTAGAGCCGTATTAATTTTTTTTATAATTTAATGAGTCTGAGTCCCCATAACTCCGCCACTGGTTGCTTACGGGACTTCTACTTCTATGGAAAAATGGTATCTTATAAGAAGATGTGTCATGTCAAATTTGGCTTAAATATCATTCTTCATTTAGAAGTTATTTAAAAAACTCGAATTTTTTTAAAAATCTGTAACGCCCTATATTTCGAAAATGAAGCGTTTCTGGAAAAAAATTATACTTGATTTTTTTCTAATTTTTTTATGAGGAATATCTCCTTAAAGTTTGTCGACTTAATCCTATATTTGAGTGAAAGTACTCAATTATCACAAATGAGTAAAATTATCTAAATATTCAATATTGAGTGAAAATGTACTCAGAAATTAAACTCAGTCACTTCGTACCTTTATTACTTTCACTCACACCGATTTTTTTACAGTGTAGATATTGACTAAATGAAAATAAACTGTTTCAAAAATTAGATAAACATTTCTTTAACTTTCGACTACACTTTTATCAACTAAATTTAAATTGGTTCTCCGCTGAAAATAACCATAATATATAAAAGCGCGAGTGGCAGCGTAGTAATTGGCACTAATGGCGACAAGGTGATTTTACCATACGCAGGTATTTTGTTTTTCTGTAACGAACTGCAATGCAGCAGCGGTTTTTTTCGTATAATCTCATCTGAAATATTAGCAAGAAAACTGCTCTTGTATGTCTTTGTTAAACTGGCCCCGAGTTTCAAATTATGCTGTCAGCCTCGTAATAGTACCATAACCCGAGAAATATTTTGTCATTTATCTGCTATATATTACGTCGCGCGACTCGTTAAAACATACATTCTTTAACGGCTTAAGATTCTTATGTACCTCGCGATATCAATTTAGAACTCGGTCTACATTAACTACCCCAGTTGTCATAAAATATGCACCTCCAACTCCATTTATGAGAACCGAGATGGCAAGCTAGAATAGAGCAAATCCCATTTTTTTTTAAATACTTGTTTACAGTATGAACTTATTTTGCGATGGAAACTGTTGTTTCTGCGCAATGACGCGATGCGTTTGCTACATTTTGCCGGCATTCGCCGTAGACGAAGAAGATTTTGCAAACACAACTGATACGTCTCATAATATTTAAACATCCTGTACATGAGATTACATATTTCACGGTTTCCACAGCATGATAAAACATCTGATAGAATGAATGCATTCCTATTAGTAACCAAAAAGACATGCATTTGTTATAAGATACAGATCGCAGTAATCGCATAAAAGGAACACCTTCTTCCTACTTTGTCCTATTGGGGCTTACACTAATTGCCATGTAACACATTCCGCGCATGCAAATTAAATCAATAGACTGATTTATGAACATATAGATAATATATAATCACGTTTTGCATAAAAATAGCTATTTACAAGCGGCTATAATACTCTTAAATGATTTATTATTTTCACAGAACACTTGTTGTCGGAAACTAGTTAATTGCGTGATATTTTTAACATAATTATTATAACTACTACTGTGTTCCATTAGTAACAATGAGCAGTGAATGAAATTATTGAGTACATTTTCACTCAATATTTTGATCACTTTACTCATTTGAGATTATTTTTAAACTAAAACTGAGTACTTTCACACGTAAACTCATATTTGGTGCACTTGTACCTAAATCAGAGTAAATGTCCTCATTCCTGAGTGAGTTTAAATGTATATTAATTTCGAGTAATTTGAATGGCGCCTGAAGATGGCACCACTTACATATTGCTTCTGTAATCTCGACCACAGTTGATAGATGCTCCAGAAAAGCGTGATCGCCAGGAGAACAAGCCTTAGCTGGCGGCGGCGAGTCTCAGCTGGCGGATCTCAGCCAGGACAGGAGAAGGCCCTGCGAAGTTAATTAATTTAAACAGTGTATATCCTAATTAATCATTTATGACTGATTTATTTTTACACTCAATATTTAGTTAATTAAAAACCAAGTATGAGTAAAAATGACACAATAATAGTTAAATTTAAGACATATTATAGAAAAAGTCAACTCCAAACACCAAAAGAACGATTAATTACGTGCTCTGGATTATAAACTGATACACGTTGTACACATTTAAGATCGATCCTATATTGTGGGAAGAATGTGGCACANGAGTAATTTGAATGGCGCCATGAAGATGGCACCACTTACATATTGCTTCTGTAATCTCGACCCCAGTTGATAGGGGCCCGTTAGATGCTCCAGAAAAGCGTGATCGCCAGGAGAACAAGCCATAGCCGGCGGCGGCGAGTCTCAGCTGGCGGATCTCAACCGGGACAGGAGAAGGCCCCCCGAAGTTAATTTATGTAGTTTTATATACTCAGAATGGAGTCAAAAGTCGTCAAATTAATAGTTAGCAGTAACTAGGATTTGAGTAAAACTCACTCATTTCTGATGCAATAGTTTCACTCATACTAATTGAGTGAAAATTTCACTTAATCGATTGTGGTCAGAAATTGACACATTATTGAGTAAAATTGAGTGCAATTTGAGTGAAATTTTTTTACAGCGTATTTTCATTGTCGCAATATTGAAAATCAACTGCAAATATATAATTACAGATTATAATAATTGACTTTTTATATACGAACTGTTCAATTATTCAAGAAATAAATTTATTGAATAAACGTTTAAGGTTAGTCTAACCCTGTAAGGAAAATTTGACTTATCAATTTCTGTACATACCCGATTAAGTGAAATTCTCCTCTATTAGTATGAGTACAACTAAAATTTTATGAGTGAAACTATCAGTTTTAGTTCAAATATTATCAAAAATGTGTAACATTATCAAAATGCCCAATATGGACTGAAAATGTCAATGTCAATAATTTCACTCAACGAATTCACTCGGAACCATTTTACTTTCACTCAGACCGATTTATTTACAATGTCAAGCTGTAGTTATCATAATCTTTATCATCCACATGTATGCAACACTGTACTGATTTTCACATAACCTCTACATCACATTAAATATTAATTTATATACACGATGTCCAAAAAGGTACGAATGCTCCGATAACGTTTAGAGATGGGTAGGTACTATCAAAAAAAAATCAGATAAAAGTTGTAGAATATCAAGAAACCAATATACTGGTGACCTTGAATTTGAATTTAACCTTAAGCTTCAAGGTCAATTTGAAAATATTAAATGAAATAACCTTTATGCCAGCAGTTGACAGGTCACCATCTAATTTGTCATTCAAAATCCTATAAGCTTTGCTTGAAACATTATGACGAGTTGTTAAGAACAAATTGAGTTTAGCTTGCAAGCGATCTGCAGAAATACACAGGAAAAATTTTCCGACTCCATATTTTTAGACGTAAAATTTGGCGCTTTGTCGATTACTGACATAAAATATAGTGTGTTCCATTTAACATATTCAAGTGGATTTTAGTTAACCTTGAAACTTAAGGCTAACATCAAATCCAAACATACTGGTTGGTACTGACAAGTTATGAATCAAGGCTGACAAGTTATCGGGGGATTAGCGTCCTTTTGGGACACCCTGTATAATATATTTCAATAAACAAATAACGAGTTACATATACATTTGAAGTGAGAAATATGTTTTGGTTTTTTGTACAAACAGACTTAAGATAAAACTCTGCCCATTAGTACAGAAGCATATTCAAAGAAGTGATTTAGTTACCGCAAACCGCAGCGCTCGTCTCGAAAATCATATAAACAATTAAACATTGAGTTTATAAGTGAGATGTGAGTTACAGGGCACGTATTACTGAACACCCTGGTCCAATAGGAATGGCAAGGGTAAAAGGGGCTTTCAACATATTTCTTTGACGTATGGTTAAAAAAATGTTTAGTTATTTATTTAGCTCTTTTTCCAGTTCCATACAAGAATATCGAATTAAAAAGTTCTGTTTAGTACCAGCTACGCTTCATAGTTAATCTCCTATTCGAAATAGACAAATTCCGAAACGCGTAAATACCATAGTAAGTCAGCGACTCCCAACAAGTTTTCCGTTAAAAAATCATGCATATTTATTCTAAATTTATCTTTTTAACCCTAATCTTCTTTCACCAAAAGAACGATTAATTACGTGCTCTGGATTATAAACTGATACATGTTGTACACATTAAGATCACTTGGAAGGAAGAATGTGGCACAGCCGGTGTACAAAATATTTAGTTATGTCACAAATTTGTAGTGAGACAGGTTGCGTTATCAGCGCTAATATTTCCCGCACGCATAATTAATATAAAGTGTCATATGTCCTCATTAAAAAACTAGTAAGTCGACTGTGAGGCCTCAATACGGGCAAGTTTTGAACGGACGTGGGAGTACAGGCATTTATTAACAATCTTGGGCTACTGTATATCGATTAGAACAAGATATTGAATAATTATTAGTTATAACTCAGATATCGCCAGCCTTAATTAAAATATGCTCGGATTATTGCAGTGGAACCAGCAGATTATTTATTGGCCGAGTTCATGCGAGAGTTCTCTTGCAGCGTGTTTTTTATGGTGAGCGTCTGCCTGATTGAGCGCGCGACAGGGAAGAATTAAATACAATAAAACTAAAATTATAAAAATAATAATACTAATAATATAATTTCCCTATTCCCACATAAACTGCTCATTTCTGGTCTATGGAAACAATGTTATTATGTAGTCCTTTCTCTCTCTCTCTCTCTCTCTCTGTAACATGTCCGTAATATATCAAGATATGGTCTTCTATATATAATTTATTCTAATGTTGTTTATATACTATTGTCATTATTTTATGTCAATTAATTGCCATTTGCCATTAAATAACCAACAAGTTTATAAGTTAGATCCTCGTCAGTCGATTTGGTTTTATCTTAATTGATACACCTAAGCCTGAATATATCTAAAAATAAAAAAACAAGCTATTTTATATAAAAAAATGTATCTCGTCAAAACATAATGTTTCAGTTTCGGAAACAGGGGGATTATTATATTTATACTTTTGGTATAAAGCAAGCCTGCACAGTAAAAAACGATGTGTGGTAAAATATATACATTGTAAGTCATAATGAGATGTAAAGTTTTTAACCAAAGCTTTCTCAAATCAATACCAAAAGTAAAGAAAAAAAGGTATGGGTCCCGAAGAAAATATATATTTTTGTTTAATTTTTTGCAGTTGGGATAGTTAAACATTAAAAACAAACTTATTTTTCACCTAATACCTACTTCGTTGCTAAACAATGTCTTAGGATTTTTACTTGGTAAAGATTTTTAGCATATGTTTTTTGAAAAGTCATTTTATAGTATACTGGTTACACATCGCTAAAGGGCATAGTTTCTGATAAAAATGAACTTCAAAACACCTGTGTTTTCTCAAAATATTTACCAATAAAAAAACAAATGATTGTTTTAGTATTCGCACGACCTAATTTTAACTAAAAAAAAAACAACCCTCCCATACTCATCGAAATATTTTAAGAACAATTATTTAAAAAAACGACATAAAAATTATTTGGACCCGTAACTTTTTAAGGAAGCATTTTGGTACTAAGGTATATTTGGTTAGTTGCTTTGTTTATATGAGAACATTAAACATATAATATGGGAGAGTGAGTAAAATTTACCAAAAGAAAGGATCAGCCATAGAACTCATTTCCAATAGAACATAAAGTGAAATTGTCTGGAGCTTATAATTGATTGGATAAGTATTATTTCCTGGCTCCTGATACTTTTTAGAATTTTCAAACATCTAAAAAATTGCTCACTGTGCTTGCCGCCAGTAAGAGTAAAATCCCCTGGTGTCTGCAGATTTCAATGAATATGATGATTTAATTGTATCTCACTACCATCATCAAGAGGCACAGATATTTTCATGATGTCAAATCTTAGATATGCCAATAAAAAGGCGATTTGTTTGTGTGCGATGTGTTTTAGATATTTATTTGAGTAGCGAATATACAGCGTGTCCTAAAAATAAATTCTCCAGTTTTGGCTAGTTATATAACTCATTAGAAGCAGCAACTTTTGCCTATTAGTTTATTCAAAAACTCACACTTTAAAAAAGCAACATATAGGAATGTTTCCAAGTAGCCCAAGGCGATTCCGAATACTGAAATCCGATTTCCATTTTTGCGATAGTGTTTACATTAGTTTTTAAAGTGTCAAAAATGGTTACGTGTATAGCAACTCGGGAGTTGATGGATGTCGTTATAATGAAGCATTTGTGTTACCATGAAGCAAGACAACATTTGTGTTAGTTCGTAGAAACTTTGTAAGACGGGCCCAAATGTGTTTACATGTCATTGAACAGGTATGTCAAATTATTTTATTAATTGAAACGACAAATTAATTTTATTAACTCATAATAACAATAGCGACAAAAGCAGTTGAATTTGCTGATATAAAAAGATGTTCAATAATTTTATTTATTTTTTTCTTTCAATTTTCTGTTCGTTCATTTTTTACTACTTTGCTGTCGTGCCGGTCGCCGACTGCATGCTTTGCCTAGTGTAAGCTCAAGTTTTACAGTGGGCCAGTTTCCAGTACCGTGCAGAAGTGTATTTTTAAATCATTTTCGAATTGAACTTTTTGATTTTTTTTACAAAATTGTATTTGTAAGAGTCCCCTGTACATTCAATTTTTTTTTTTGATAAGTTCTGAATCACCTTGTATAAATTTTTACACACAATGAATTTTATCGGAAAGCACTCATATAAACTGTTTCTTTTACTCGATCGTGTATGATAAACTTAACTTGGTACTTTAACCTTAAATAAAAGTTATTTACCTTTTTACCATTTCAAAGTGTTATTTAACTGTGACATCCAACAGTTAACTGTTCACGATCTGGATAAATATATGTTGAAGTATATAATTTCAGGTAAATACTGCATCATTACTACAAAATCTTCGAAAACTTACTAGCAATAAACCATTCCGATGAAGCCAATCATATTTTACCCTCCCAAAAAGATGAGCGCGAGGGCCTTAGGTCAAAGTAGCGTCGTTTGTGGTTCGTGATGACACCCCAGTTGACACTGTCGTATTTATAACCCATTTGGTGAATTAAATTTACGACTCTTGGACTTGTCAACAAAACCTCTTCCACCGAATGAATGATATACGACCATATTAATACCTGTCGAAGCATATTGTTATAAACTACAATCCACCGGACATTAAGGCACAGCCAACGTCGGTGTGTGGTTTTGAAAATTAATATCGGTGTTTTGAATAAAAATGTGCGACTGAGCAGGTCATAAGTCATTCTGTAATGCATGTGGAAACCTCGTTGATGATTCTTTGTGGATATTTAGTTCTCACATCACTTTAAAACATTTTATGTTAAGAGTTTTTGGACTGAAAGACAGATTTTCCAAGGGAAAACAATGTAATAAAATGTTAGAATTTAGAATACAATTAGAAGAAGTAAGTTTTGCCAAAATGAAAAAAAAAAATTTAATACCTTTTTTTAATAGATACAAGAAAATATGTCTCCCATTCTGCAGGTTAAGGTGTCACAACTTACTTGATAAGGAAGAAATTTTGAAAATTAAAAATCAAAACAGTGCATTGGTTGTAGCTGTTATTATACTATTGATTATAGGATTTCAAAAGGAACTTTGACGTACAAGATATTTTATTACATGAATCGTTCAAATGGTTATTTTAGATTAAAAAACCGCTGAGTGGTATTAAATTAGAGGGTGGAAATTGGAGATAGGGGTCAAAATGCAACCCTTTCAATTTTTTAATTGTAGCTCGAAAACGAAACAAAATTTCGCTATAGTTCATAGGAAAAATTATTTAGAGAATTGAATTTCCCATCAAAATGGCATATTTAAAAAATTTAAATAAGATTTTTCACTTTTTTGAATAATTTATGTTAAAAACGACGAAAATCTAAAAAATGTTTAAGTTTGACCGGTTATAAACTTTTGAAAACGCATCATTTTGAAGGGAATAACAGCAATTTTCTATCCTTACTTCTACTAAAAAAAAATTAGAGTTAAAAAAGTAAAAAAATAATAAAAAAAATCTTATTTTTTACTTTTTTTTTAAATTGTTTTTTAACGATTTTTTTCATAAAATTTATCCTTCAAATTTTTTAAATACACCATTTCCATGGGAAATTCTATTCTCTACAAAATTTTTCCTATGGACTATACCGAAATTTTGCTTCGTTTTCATGCTATACAGGGTGAGCCACCAGGAACGCCTCGGTGGATAGGGATCAAACGCAAATATGCTATAGAAACCTGTTTAGGTGGGTATATGTAGGTTGATTACGGCTACATTTCAAAAATATTTTGAAATATAGAGGGTGTCCAGGAAAAGCGTATCATATCAAAGTTATGTGTTTTTAAATGGAACACTCTGTATTTTACTGCATTTTTGAAAGCACCGCAAATAAATAGGTGAACTTTATTAAAGGTTCTGCATACCTAGGACTTATTGTTTGTGTGATATTTCAATTTTAGTGAAAATACAGGCTTAGCGTAGAAATTTAATATTAGCAATAAAAAAATAATTTTAAGAAAGCAGCTTTGGAGAGTGTATTTTAGATCCTTGAAGTTATAAATTATTATATTTGTCGTCACTTAGTATTGTTCAGGGTGTTCAAAAAACTGGTGAATACTTCTCTCAACTTTAAACAGCAATAACTTGGTTATTTTAAATGGGACACCCAGTATATTTTTACTTTGGAAGTCAGAAAATTTAAAACTCTTTCAAACTGTGTATACGTTCCCTATACCTATCTCTAACAGTAATGGAGATATTTGTGCCGTTTCGATTTTTGTTGAATTTTTTTTGTAATATAATAGTATTTAATAGGGGGTCCAGTATGGAGCCTTGAGGAACTCCAGAATTGTTTTGAATGGATTTCAGTCACTAAATTTTACATGCTGTTTGGTTCCATATAGATACGAATTAAAATTTATATTAAGATTGAATTGATTTAACTTGTTAACGAGCATATATAATGTCATCTAGCATATCAAAGGCCTTTTAAAAATCAATGTAGACATCATTTTGTACATTAGCATTCACAAAGTTATAAAAGTACATACATCCTTAACTATAAGCATAAATTAATTAGTGAATAATGTGAGGTAAATTTAGAATAGGTAAATTTTAATATAAATGGGTCAAAGTTCGATATCTCTTACTTCTAGAATGTCGTCTCAGTAAGAAACCCTTGCAAGACGCCCGTCATATTTCCTAATTTCCAGTTCGATCCTCCATGCGATTCCCTAACGACAGATAACTGTCACTATTGGCCGTCAATCAGGCGAGTAACTTCATTACTATTGGAGATAGATTTCACGATACACAGAGTAAATTTTGCTATTACGAACCCTTGAGAAAGAATTATCGGCTACCCGTGGTTTATGCCTCCTGCCATCCATTTTTATAGCGATTTCTGAGTTGGCTATGGCCAAATCGCAAGAATTCATGATTAGATACAAAAAAGACATTTTTAAGTGGTATTCATTCGACACACTATTTCTTGCTTGCTAAGTCATTCTTGAAGATATTAATGAACAATAACAATATTTCTTTTAGTAAATTTTATGGTTACTGAGCTTTAGCAAACGCAGTTGGCTATAAATTAGAAAGATAGAGATTTTTTTCAGCTTTCCAATGATATTTAGGTACCTACAGCCCGTACGATATTTGTTAAGATAACAAGAAAATAATAAGCCCATAAAGTTCTGTTATCTGAACTACTGTAACAATTTACCACGGCCCAGCGTGCCTTGAAATTTTCATTTGGAAAAATTGTCTTAAAATAATTATACTCGATAAACACGATACTCTTCGGCTAGGAATTAAACTCCTTTTTTTATTTTCCACATCCATTGATTTATTTTAATAAAAAAAATACACTGGAAATGCACAGGACGATTCATTTACGGAGAAACACGCTTTCGTCACTGCAAAACACAGTATGCACCGCAAGCTGCTACGATGAACGCCACGACTCCAATGTCTTTCTACCTGAGGTGTCGAATGCGGTTAATACCAAGAAAGTGATGCAGGGGTCTTCTTGGAATTTTCTCTCAACAAATAGTTATTTCTTCAAAAAGTTATGATTTATACAGGCTGTCTTCCGGTGACGGCTTATTAGAATATGTCAGAGATTGCTTCGATTTCAATTTTGAAAATTTAGGCATTTGGGTTTTTGAGGGTGCTCTCTTTAAATAAAATAATGTGATTGTTGCAGCTCTTCCGGTTATACCGGAAGCTGCCATCTACTTGCTTACTTTTGCATATTTGGATTCTACACGTAATTTTATGGGGACATTTATTAAGCTTCCCTATATCTATCTCTAACGATCTTCAAGATATTTTAATTCTTTCAAAAAATGTTGCTTTTCGGTAGTCTAATTCAAAATTGCCTATTTTTTACATAGTGGAAGTTGAAGTATTGATATTTGGGAGGAAGATAGGGGGATGCTCATAATTTATTATAGTTACTTTAAAAACTGTTTAATTTTACACAGGGTGAAAATTTATTGTCGAATTTGCTTAACTTCGAACCACCAGAACTTGGTTTTTCTAAATGGAATACCCCCATATTTAATCAAAATCTGTTGTATAATTTTGGTCTCTATGTGTCCATATTACACTTCCCTATAGCTACCTATCTCTTTTAATTTTTCTATTATTGACGGTTTCTGTGATTAAAATGATCCAATTTCTTACGAGAATGGCTGTGAAATTGCTAGCAAACTGAAAAACAAGTTTATTTATTTTCGTTTCTTCGGAATATAAGGATCACTCTGTATAAGTAGGAAAAACATTATTTGCAAAAGATAGCTTAGTTTGTTTTATGCATTTTAATAATAAAAATATTCTCGACTACTTTTAAACTGATTCTATACTTCTTTCTGTTCTTATTCTTTTTCTTTTTGTTCAAGTTGTTGGCAATCGCCAGACAGATCAACATTATTCCTTTTATGTTTAAAAATAATAAATACTAGGAATTTTTTATTCCGTGGCTTTGTAAATGTTTATTAAGTGTCTGTTACAGATAACCATGTAGATACCTACGTACAAATTACCGTCTAAATAAAAAGTAAATGTTCCCAGAACAGATTTATACGCAAATAGTGGTAAATTAGAAAAATAATAGTTCTGAGACCGTACCTAGGAAGGTGCGGCCGACCGGACACCCAGAGTGAAGTTGTTATAAAGGCAATAAATATGTCAAAAGATAGAGAGAAAATAATTAAACTACAAATCGCACTCGATTATACTTTTATTAACATTTTAAGGCAATCGAGTTCATAATGGCCATTGCGATTTAATGGAATTGTCATATAAGCGAAGAAATCCAAACGCCTACGCTGTGTTAAAAAAATCGTTCGTATCACAACCTCGTCATTTTAAAAGGAAAGTGGCTGAAAGAATAATTTTAGTTTTCTCAAATAAAAATTAAGAATAATTGTCAGTCAAGGTAACCTAATCAACATTCCATAAATTTGCTGCCATATTTTACAGAAATAAACAGCTGTTTAAAGACTACTAAAACAATGGAAAGAAAATATTTATAAATACACAAATAAATAAAGTAAGTGCATAACTAAATAAAAGAAACGAAAGATTATATTAGAGATGATTGTCGTATCCTAAACAAAACTCCAATACCTTGTCGATGTAACATAAACTTTTGTCCTCAGAACTAAGAATCTAAAATACTCAGGTTGGGTGATTTGGCAAAAGCCAATTTACAGCTAAGTCTATTACATTGCCTAGCAAACCAATTATTAAGGATTCAGAGGTAGTGAACNGTGTTATAGACTTTATGTTCCAATTGTATAGTAGGGAAGATTTGTTGTATAAAGACCAGTATCCAAATTTGTATATAACAATTGTATTAACAGAATTATTCTTATATTGATTATATTTCCGTTTTTAAAGTGTACAACGCGTCTTATAATGGTTAAGTGATCGTCACCTTTCGGTGCATAATCGGTTATGATCGTAAAATTTCCGATAGTCCGACTACGACTTACGACTATTACACGTCTAGTTTAATGAAAATGGACAGCATAGGCACATGATCATATCGCGTTGTGTGAAATGGAAAATTATGTAAGTATGTAACTGTTTTATGGCTTGTAATTGTTTTGTTTTTTCAAATGTAAATCTTGTCAAAATCTTAAAAAATATTATTTTGTATGCCCTTTTAGAAACCGCTGATGTTAAATTTAACATAAGATGGAGGAACATAAGGTTAACGGTGACAAAGAAGAGCATGGATATAAAGTCAATCAACCAGATGACATAGAATCAGATGGAAAGAAGCTCAACATTTCAGGGGATGCTACATTTTTAAGGTGGAAGAGTTATAGCGCAAATTCTCATGTAATACAAGAAAATACNAAATCTGTTGTAGAATTTTGCTCTCTATCTATCCATATTACACTTCTCTATACCTATTTCTTTTAATTCTTCTGTTATTGACGGTTTTTGTGATTAAAATGATCCAATTTCTTGCGAGGATGGCTGTGAAATTGCTAGCAAACTGAAAAACAAGTTTATTTATTTTCTTTTCTTCGGAAGATAAGGATCACTCTGTATAAGTAGGAAAAACATTATTTGCAAAAGATAGTTTAGTATGTTTTTTGCATTTTAATAATAAAAATATTATCGACTACTTTTAAACTGATTCTATTATTTATTCTGTTCTTGTTCTTTTTCTTTTTGTTAATGTTGTTGGCAATCGCCAGAAAGATCAACATTATTCCTTTTATGTTTAAAAATAATAAATACTAGGAATTTTTTATTCCGTGGCTTTGTAAATGTTTATTAAGTGTCTGTTACAGATAACCATGTAGATACCTACGTACAAATTACCGTCTAAATAAAAAGTAAATGTTCCCAGAACAGATTTATACGCAAATAGTGGTAAATTAGAAAAATAATAGTTCTGAGACCGTACCTAGGAAGGTGCGGCCGACCGGACACCCAGAGTGAAGTTGTTATAAAGGCAATAAATATGTCAAAAGATAGAGAGAAAATAATTAAACTACAAATCGCACTCGATTATACTTTTATTAACATTTTAAGGCAATCGAGTTCATAATGGCCATTGCGATTTAATGGAATTGTCATATAAGCGAAGAAATCCAAACGCCTACGCTGTGTTAAAAAAATCGTTCGTATCACAACCTCGTCATTTTAAAAGGAAAGTGGCTGAAAGAATAATTTTAGTTTTCTCAAATAAAAATTAAGAATAATTGTCAGTCAAGGTAACCTAATCAACATTCCATAAATTTGCTGCCATATTTTACAGAAATAAACAGCTGTTTAAAGACTACTAAAACAATGGAAAGAAAATATTTATAAATACACAAATAAATAAAGTAAGTGCATAACTAAATAAAAGAAACGAAAGATTATATTAGAGATGATTGTCGTATCCTAAACAAAACTCCAATACCTTGTCGATGTAACATAAACTTTTGTCCTCAGAACTAAGAATCTAAAATACTCAGGTTGGGTGATTTGGCAAAAGCCAATTTACAGCTAAGTCTATTACATTGCCTAGCAAACCAATTATTAAGGATTCAGAGGTAGTGAACCATCACACACAAACTATAAATTTCTTGTAATCTTCAACGGTGCATCTAATATATCTGGCAAAGTATATTCTAAAAATTTGAATGCTCAACACCATTTAAATGTGGTGGCAACTCAAATAATCCTAATAAATGGTCAGCGATAATTCCATTAATAGCAAATTGATGTTGGGAATGGTACACAATTGTTACCTTGGGATTAAAACACTAAATTCGTGTCTGTTTTGAAGATTTGTTAGGTACTCTATTTTTCGTATGACATGACGTCAATAATAGCACTATGTTGCAGAAGTAATTATTGTTGTTTTAATTGAGGCCAAATTTCGCGAACTCTCATTAGATGATAAGACGGTAATTGTAATGGACTGTTTTCTCCAAACCTTCGGTCAATCATGCCAAAAATCGGTAATTGGTAGGTAAAAATTTGTAAATTTTCTAAGTAAGGAAAATATACAGTTTATGAAACAATATAGAGAAAGAAACTAGATAATCGCAAATTTTGAAATAAAATCATTAAGTATTGACATGTATCTCAGAAATAGTATGAATGAAAATTTTTGCAGTATTGGGTAACTAACTGTAGTCAGTAAGACCCCAAAAATTATTAGAGTCCTTTTGGTATCTTGGTTAAGGTTTGTGTTATCAAATTAAACTTGAAACTTAAATAAACTTTTCATGTAATATTTTTAAACTTATTTCTGCCGTTTTCTTTCAGCAAAGAGTTCGGGAATGTAACAATAATCAGAAATGCGTTATTTGGCCTTCCTCTACTTGACACACTGTACGTTAGGGATTAAGGACTATATAAATTTTGAAAATTTTCTTTTCCACATCTGTTTATTCTTTAGTAGAAATAAATCGAACAAATTCAGAAGACTACTATTTTTTGCTACCTTCCAACACAAACAAATTGAAAGACACAAACTGTGATACATACTCCTAAATTGCATTAGCTGAATCTGATATACGGTGGCATATATAATTATCTCCTGTAGATAAATGACAAATGAACAGTGCGAGTCTAGTTGTCGGGTCGAAAAATGGATCAATAAATAATAATCAGAATACAAGGAAAGCGGTCCCAATAAACAATCGCGATACTGGTTCTCGCTCAGATTTATTTCTGGTGCTGCGCTACTAAGTGTTTCTGCATTTTAAATACAAGTAGCTCCAGTTTATTTCGCCTTGTTACGGTAGCTGTGGGGCGAGTTGGTACAGTCGTACTCGAAAATATACACAACATATCTCAAAGAATATTTACCTAGAGGAAATTAATGGGAATATCTATTATTGTTGGTAAAACTCAACAAGAAACTGATTCTTTTTGTAAATGTTTTCCTTTTGCAAAAAGTACAGATGATGGATGAACTCTAGCTTATTTATACTCAGTACAAAAGAAATTATTTCTTAGAAATACTTTGTATAAATTTTTAGCATTTTTTCAAAGAAGCTCAGGGTGCTGTGGGTGGTTAAGAAACATGGTGGTTTAGAAGTAATTCAACTGATAATTAACAATATTTACAAAGCTTTTCTTTTTCATGTAGGCCTGCTTGGCTACGTATGTTTATCCTTAGAAACCAGGTGAAAACTGAGGTTCTTAGAAACAAACATAATTCTTCCTTCGAACTACAATTCCTAGGAAAACGATATACAAAAGGTCCTAGTTGTGCAAAACCATACTTATCGCAGCAACGTCAACGTCACCTGTTACGTGGGTGTTGTATAATAATGAAAACGTAATATTGACAGTTGGTAGAAGGAAGCGCAAAAACAAACGCTTAGGTGGGGAATTCTGGAAGGAAGCCTAAATAGTGGAATTGAGAACAGTGTGGAGATGGGAATAAGACAATCGGCGGGCAGTGTGGCAAAATAGTGAAAAATGAAAGTGTTTAACCCGTATTAATCAGCAGGTAATATTCTCTAAGTACTTTGTTGTTATTTGTTCTATGTAATATTGCTTTATGTTCAAGGACATATATTTTTTTAAGGTAAAATTGTTACAATTATTATTAGCGATTGCTCATAATTTATTGCAAGTTAAAATATGTATATATTGTCGTGACTGTCCAGATATTGCAATAACAACTCCTTTGTTTCACATTTAACTTGTTTTGTCATGATTACGTTGTTCGAAAAACAACTAAGAAAGCATTTCTTGTGCTCACTTTATGTCANGCAGCCTACCAGAGACTTGGGTCGCTCAACATTTTCCACATGCGTATGGTCCCCGATAAATGGTAATGAGAACAGAACAAAGAAAATCTCTGTAACTCAAGACTATGCTATCATACATAAACTGTACGAGACTTTGCCACCAAGCCACTCGTGTAGTAAATAGGATGGTTTGAAGCCTAATAAGGCCTTAGTGTCGCGGTGGAAAAACAATTCCACCACCCTCCGACATACATACATACATGGTTTTAATTTCCAGACATTCTAGACCCCGCATATTTACTAATGACATTTATCAAGCCAGCGATAATGGAAATCTACAAGACAATCGTTAGTTTTCATGCGAAGTTCGTTTATAGCGTATTTTAAGACCGACACAGTTTTATAGACTTAAAAGTATTCACAATTTCTCTCCCCATTGCCACCCTTGTAGTCCTGGAACGTCCGCACTACTATTCAACGCAGAAAGGTCCAACCTACACAACAACACCAAATTTACAGCGATCGGACCACTCCTGCGCCCAGCGGTTGTCACATTTCGGTAGTTTGTACCTCCCTATGCAAATATTTATTTTCCAATCATTTAGCGTTAAACTACAATTCTTTAAACGTTACCAATGTTAATAAAATTACGTTTTATACAATTACGTGCACTAAAAACTGTCAAAATATATAAAATTAAAAATATTTTCTCGAGAGCAGTTAATGTAATCGACTAGGAACAAAAAAAAACCACAAATAAAAAATGAATGATCAGTTTTCTAAACAAAAACCAGTTAAGTCCTGTAAGACCCTATCAATATTTTTTTCTACACTATAATTTGTTAACAATAGTAAATAAATTGATATCTGGAAAAAAATGGTTTAATTGGAGAACAAGCTATTACTTACAACATTAATTTAAAAAATATATTTGAGGTTATGTAACGTTAATATTGTGTGTATCGCAAAACTATCATAGGAACTGTAATTTTATTCTCTTCACGGTCATAATTAAATTTCGGTAAAATTAAAACAATAAGATCAAGATTTAGGGAATTTTCGTTACCAGTACCAATTGTGCAATGCTGGATACCGGTGGTCATGTGGTTTGTAAGCATTTATGAAGGGTCTGTAGAATTATTCCTTAAATTTCCTGCTCATGCTATCTGGACACCCTGTAGACTATATTCAATTGGAAGCATACCGCTCTAAACAGACTTATTGAGCTGTAGCATTTGCTATAAAGTCTGAGGTATTTACTATAAAGCAAAGGCGGAACATCCTACATTTAAAATGAACCAAATGTTTCTCTGATACAACATCTTATGTTGAATCATCTGCTTTTAGTTGTACTCTTTATAGAAGCAACAGCTTCTTCATGAAACCCAATATCCAAGATAAGCTAAGATCATTCGTCAGTAGAATCACCCATAGACAAAGTCACCAGATATAGACCAGTTTCAAACTTATCAGTCCTCATCAGTATTCTACAAATTATGTCTCGCTCACACCACCTTAGAGGCTTGAAACTATAGTTCGAAAATCTCCAAACCAAATAATAGGCAGTTTAATGCAGTATTCCAAAACATTTTCCTCCACCACGACTTCAGCTTACCGCTATATGCACGCATCCATCCATTTCCCATGAAGTTCGAGAGTGGCCATGCGTGAAATCGCCTCCTCGATAACGCGAAACTGACGAGACTTGTTTGGAATAAATTTCGAAAGCCACCGCGATCCATTTACGTCGCTTTTGAGGTATTAATCAACATCGGCTAACTCGATTAAAATTAAGTGCTCTTACGGGGGCACCGTCGGACATTTTTCATACATTTTATGAGCGGGTTTATTCTGTTCGCCGTTCCACTATATCAAAGGACTTAATTGATATTTACTACTACATTAATGTCTCGAGTTACCAGTATCGGTTAATGCAATACGAAAAGGTATAAATTTTATGTTCACAGTTTTATCAAAAGGTCGGTGATAAATAAATGCTGAAGGATTGCTTGATATACCGATCTACGGAAGAAGATAAATAAAACCGCAGCGTACTCTTATCTTTACTTCTCTTTCCAAAATTCGATTATCTCTCGAAAATCGACTTTTATCATGTTGTCAAAGTGACAGGTATAATCTTAATACGTGGAACGTGTATCTTGCATGATATCCTCCTAGAATATGTCTTATATGTCGAAGCAAATCGACTAAAGCTACTTGGAGGAATAGTGCTAACAACTAAATATAAGCAGCACTCCAAGCGGTTATGCCTACAACTATTTCTTAAATGCGGGAATTTTAAAATTCAATGACTTCCTAAAATGGAAAATCTAATGACAACTTGGAAAATTGTATAAAAAATTGAAAAATTGTATAAATTGTATATAAAAAATAACATGTATAAAAAATGTATAAAACTGTATAAATTGTATAAAAAATTGTACAAATTGTATACAAAACAAAGTGTATAAATTATATTAAAATTGTATCGATTATATAAATTGTATACAAAACAAAGTGTATAAAATTATATTAAAATTGTATAAAAATTGATAAATTGCATAAAAGATTGTATAAATTGCATAAGCTGTATTGTATAAGTTGTATAAATTGTATAAATTGTATAAAAACTTGTACAAATTGTATTTTGTATACAAAATGCATAAATTATATTGAAATTGCACAATAATTGATAAATTTTATAAAATATTGTATAAATTGCATAAGATGTATAAATTGTATAAAAAATTGTATAAAGTGCATAAGCATAAATTGTATAAGTTATATAAGTTGTATAAATTGTATAAATTATATAAATTGTATAAATTGTATAAGTTGTATAAATTGTATAAAAAACTGTATGAATTGTAAAAAGTCAAGTGCTTAAAAATTCGTTTATTCCACTATCCAGTTATTACTGTGTAAACTGTTCAAAGGTATTTCCTCACTTTAGTGCAAAGATTGCATTGTGATATCAAGATTCTGAAGCCCGATAATATCCGCAGACTTCGCCAATAATAAAGCTTGTATAAAAAACGCCCGGTATATTTGCATACGTCGTCGATGAATATATTAATAAATTATGTGTCGGCTGCGAACAACTGTGGGTAATGGGCCACGTGAAAATTAAAAGTTTTATATTCATAAGAGCTGACACCCCAAAAAAGAACATGTATAATAAATGTAAGCATTCAACAAATTTTTATTATAAATTTCACTCATTTTGCAGAAACTATAAACAAACAAAAAATAAACAGACAACATAACTGACTAATGTTAGAACAAGATAAATATTTTTACAAAATTTTACTGACTTTCTGAACAGAATTTTATAATTTATAAAAAGAACATAATTTATTACAAAGATGTTACAAATATTGCCTGAACTGGCACTGTTTTCGGTTTCTTCCCCGATATAAATAACACAGAGGCACAAATATATTTCGTTCCACAGATTTATAGCAGCGCTTGTAATAAGAAATGCCCGTATCCCGACCTTCGATTAGATTTATTAGAACAAATAGCTGTTAGAGGATAATAATCGTAGGCAAGAAGATCAAGCTGTGAGAATGACGGCGTTTCTTGTTTTCTCGGAGATTTGGTCAAGGACGAGCGGAATGCATTGTGAAGGAATTATCTGTTATTATACTCTGACAGGTTTATTGTCTTGCGAATTACAAATAACGTATACGAGCACATAAAAAAATAAAGTATCCAACTGGTAATATCCGGTCAGTATCAAATTAACCACGAGGCATCTACGAAATAATTTATTTATAAAAAGTTTCTTGTATATTTTTTGCCAGTTTGAATTCAATGGGAATATGACCGTTGGAATAACGTTTATTGATATCTTAACCTTCAGCTGAATAACTATTAAAGTATCATATTTATTTTACGTACAAATGTCTCGGAAATTAAAGAATTGTTTAGAGAGAATTTTTACGTTATTTTGTGGTTTAAATGCTCATTTGGCAACATGGCCCCACGATGGGCGCCACATTGCGGGTTTGGGATGTTCGGGCTAGTTTGCGACGAAATTAAGCTACTATCATTCCCCCTTAGCATATTCATCGAATTAGAAACCTTCAGGATCGGTTTGGAAGGATCATTTTCACCTGAGTCCGTTTTCACCTTAAATGCTATGACGTTGGACGCCTTATCGGTGATGAAGGGGTTTGCAGGTATCTCATTTACTTCTTCTTTGACGTAAGAATCGATGGGAAGCACAGATTTATGTTATTCTTCCATCATGAGTTCGATCTGATCTGGTGAGTTAAGAAGCACTATGCGCTTCACGTTGTTTTAAACGAAAGTGTTTGTTTTGTACTGACGAGTCTGATAACCTAATGTCTGAACTCACTGTCTGCATTCAAGATTGGACACTAAAATTTGGTAGTGTACGGTCTCCGTGGAGTGCCTGTACGGTAAGCTTTAGGAGCTTTTTGTGTAATGGTAGTGTGAGACATGAATTTTTTGTAATTGTTAGGTAAAAGCTGATTTGTGCTCATTTTGTGAACTTTTAAAAAAATTATAAGTACTTTTCAAAATTTTGTGAAATTTATTAGAGCTTTCTTGTTATGTTAACACTAAAATGTAAATATGTGCTTCATACAACTCAAATAATTTGCAAGGAGTTCTACTGCTAATGCAATATGAAAAAATTCGAGTACATACTCTGGCCAGGTCACCGACCCTGATTATATAACTCCAGAAAACGAGAGCTGACGTTCGGACGCTGCAAAACGGGGTTCTGTTTCGTTGTGTTAAATAAGTCAGTTTTACGTCTGTCGACTTTACTGCAATAATTTTAATTGCTTGAATCTTCCCTGTTTGTGTACGTTTAATTGTAACGTTACAAAAACAGTTTAACATTTCTTCAACGTTTGTTGAAAATTTGTGTAACTAAAACCTTACATAAGTTATATTCACCAAAACTACGTTATCTACAACCATGTTCTCATAGGGATTGCACTAACTGTCGACGAACTCTTATTAAGGAAGGATAGTCTATATCTATTTGACATTCGTTCGTAAATCTCTTGTGTCATTAATTGTCCACCTATAAAACGTCTGATCAAATAACATTTTCCTCTCACGCCGATAGTAATGATATTTTTTCCAATACAAAATCATAAGTATTTATAGGAAGTGGTTATGCTTCATACCTTTACCAAGTGTCAAAGATCAAATAGCATTGTATTAAAATATCATTGTCTTTTTGCAAAATGCACACTATAAAAATATCTGTATATTCAAAGTCATTGAGAACATTATTTATTTTCGTATCAAATATAACAATCTCAGTTGATGTAATGGACCAGAAATAAGAAAATAATTTCAAGCGATTGTATATGTATAATCCCAAATAAAATGCAAAAAAATCTCTTTTTGTAGCAATTTTTTTTACGTGATTAGTCTTTGTTCAAGGTGACAACAGGACATCAAGAATACTGGGTGATAACGTTTTACTAGTTCTTCTACTTATTATCATCTATTTTAATATGACTGACTGAATGTTATTTTAAGAGAGAACTTCTCCGTTTCATTCTTCAAATTTTGATTTCGTACATTTTTCTGCAGCTTTAACTTTTGAATCATGTTCATCAAAATATGACTTAAAATTGTCAGATTAATTTGATTTGTTTGCTATATTTAAGCAAAACTAAAATAGAGTTTGAAAGAATTTCATCTATTTATTACCCCATTAGAAACATTTTGTTTGTAAATTGGTTCCTAGAGACAGATTATTCCAAGTACCGTCCCTACCTAGACAACAAACCATTTGCTGATAAATCCTTTTACAAATTAATTTTAGGATAGTCGGTAACTGAACTCATCGATATAGGTAGTCATTCTATTAAAAATATGAATGTACTAATTAAAATTATACAGCGTGTCCCACTAGTGCGGGAAAGTCCAATATCTATGTTAAAATGAGGATTATATAGATTTATCTTTTTACTGTTTTGCCACATTTCTTGGAATGTACAAATTAAAAATATATTCAACTATACAGGGTGTTCCACTTTTTCTGGCCAGACACCAACTTTGGTTTTTTAAATGGAAACACACATTTTTTATATTTTTTTCGGATTCTACATAAAAAATAAAGGGTTTTTCTAGTCGATATTGGCTGCTTACCTTTTCTGATACTGACAGGTTATACTAATAGCTACTAAGCCCATTTTTTTATCAGATGTTTAGTAAGGATGACTCTTCCGAATCATGCTCCAAAAACTGGCCTGCGTTATACAGGGTGACCAAAATATCAAATCTCGAATTTTTTAAATGCAACCCCCTGTATATTTTCATACCATGAGATGCAGAATTAAATTCTCTACAACTTTGCTATACCTGCTCCTATACCAAAATTCATTAGTTCTTCATGAAATCTCATTTCTAAAGAAGAATTAGTAAATAAATAATAGAATAATTAGTAAAACTCATGGTAACTGTTTATTGACAAGTATTTATCAAACTAATAATCCAGATTTACAAAGATATCCTCGTACAAAGTGTTTTGTAAAACTGAAGGAGAGGTTTGAAAGAACAACAAATGCAAATTATGAGAAGACAAGAAGAACACACGCATGCATTAATCAGAATAGTCAAATTGGCATTTTGGGATGTGTAGTCTAAAATCCATCTACAAGTGTCAGAGAAATTAGTGATGAAATTAGTATCAGATGAACCATTTTCCTTAGTTTTAGTTAGTGAATCACCTGCGCAGTTCTGAGGATGGAACATTGCAAACAGACCAACTTACTATTGTATTTACTACACTTAGTAAGACACCCTGTATAGTCAGGTCAGGTCAGAAAAAGAACACCATGTGTAGAATAATGTCCTAGAAGTTAGTTTCTGGTTATATTTCCATATCTAACATGTCCTTTGTAACTATAACCTTTCAACGTTTTTTTTTAACTTGTCTGAGATTTCTTCATATCTGATTTGAACAAAATATGTATAACGTACTAAATGGACGTTTACGGACAGTTACACCGCTAAGATAAATTCTCTTTTACCTTCTTCAAGGCAAACTGGAGATTAAATTAGAAAATTACAACTCTTAAGGAATGAAGACCATGTGCAGGAAAACTATTAAAAACAAAAAATACGTGTACGTTTCTGTCATACTTACCAACAATGTGCTGCAAAAACCTTTACTAGAACCATTAGAGTAATAGTATTATTATAAATAATTAATTAAAAATGTAAGTAATATTCTTACTTAGACTGTGAATTGTTAAGGTGGCACTAGTCAAATTATTTTGGGAAGATTGCGTATTCTTCGATCCCTGCATGTGACTTTAAATTTAAATTCGACCGGGATTTGAGCCCAATAATACCTTGACCAAAGTGTAATACTTAGGATGCAAACAAGGAAAAATGTCAAAGCAAATCCCATTTAGATCGGGATTTTCTCGACGGCACCAAATTATACAGTAGATGGTCTGGATTTAAATAAAACGGTTTCAATAAAGAGATGTCGATATTCACATCTGTAAATCATGTACTTCAGTTAATTGTTTCGGAAAAACTGTTTTAATAATTTATTTTGTTTATTTTTATTTATTTTTTTTATTATTAGCTAGACAAAAACAGTTTCATAAAATAACCCTTGACAAACCCTTTTGCCGCAAATATTTATTTAATAATTTTTTTTTACGAATGGCAAAATACTCATATAAATATAGAAATATACAGAAAAAACGGTTCTTTTGAATTTAACATGTTTTCTGACTTATTTTTCTCCCTCAATCTGAATTTAACCGTAAAAATGCTCCACCGTGTCAAGATTTTGATATATTTAAACTTAAAAGTACAAAAAGTAATGTTGACGGGTTTTTTAGGTTACGTCACACTTATACATTTTCCACTAACACTGTATACGTTAATGTAAAGTTCTTTTTTCCAAGATATTTCCAATTAAAGTTTAGTTCATTCCAATATCTGATCAATTTCATTCAATTGACAGTCAAAATACATGCATTTATTTTAATGTCGAAAATACTAGCTACTGACACTAATCGAGCATTGTTTTTTATTTTACGAGCAAAGGAGAATGTGCAAAACAGCGTTATAAATAAATTGTTCCAGGGTTAAGTAAAAAAGCCGCTCGGAAATTCACTCTTTTTGCATTAAATAGAGCTTAGAAGTTAAATAAAGTGCAATAAAATGTCTACTAATAAATTTTTTACGTTTAAACTCTAATTCGATTGGAGTATTGATGATGTCTTCGAGAGAGAAAAATGTGAATTAAATAAAAGGAGCACTTTCAGTAAATGTCCTACAGTATTGAGTAAAAAAGTATCTGTAGGTGTGTAAAAATATGTCAAAATGGTCTTTTGCATTTTTGTAATAGATTATTTCAAAATCCCAACGTGGTGGGGTAATTTTCCATATTTGAATTTACCATGAAAAATTGAAAAGCGTTACCAGGAAATTTATTATACAGGGCGATTCAGAACTTATCCGAAAAAAAAATTGAATGTTCACTTTTACAAATACAATTTTGTGAAAAAATAATCGGAAAGGGCAATTCGAAAATGATATAAAAATTCACTTCTTCATAGCACTGGAAACAGGTCCACTGTAAAACCTGACCTTGTGCAAGGCAGCATGTACGGACAACAAATTGAAACAATTTCTTTCCCAAGGAAAGAAAAATGAAATTTTATAACACCTATTTTATCACCAAATTCAACTCCTTTTGTCGCTATTGTTATTATTAATTAATTAAATTTATTTGTGATTTTAATTAATAAAACAATTTGACATACCCATACGTGTAAACACATTTGGGTCCGTCTTACCCAGTTTCTACGAACTAACGTGTTGTCTTGCTTTAGCATAATACAAATGCTTCACCGTCACAAATGTTGACTTGCTTCACCATAACTCAAAATCATATCCATCAACTCCGAGTTGCTATACACGTAAGCCATTTTTGACACTTGAAAAACTATTGTAAACACTATTCGGAATCACCTGGGACCACGTGGAGAGAGAGCGCATTGCATACAGCGCACAACGTGAATGACGCTAGAGACTACAGTAGCCCAACGATGTAATGGATGTAAATATTACAACTTCAATAATTTTTTTCTCGGAATCTATAAGGATTTTAGAAAAATTTTTTTACGATGTTGACTTAATTTTTCATGACGTATCTATTCCCAAATTTTTTTGGACAAGTTGTGATTGTACTGTATGAACTTTTTATTTTTTTGTCTAAGCATTTCATAGTCAACTTTTTTTTATATTTATCTGCAGACTATTGGACAAAATAAGGTTGCGATCAACCGAACCGTTTTTAAAAAATTCAGTTTTGTGTACGAGTATACATTTTTCATGTGATAATACATTTTTTATCATCGACCGCAACCCCAGCTAATCTAAAAAGGAACTCCCACGAAATGTTTTATTGAACTTTTCCCACAGCCATAAATTTTGTGTGCACGATACTTATTGATACCAACAACAAAACCGAAAACTTGTAAAGAATCTAACACGTATCTCCGAATCTACATACTAGTATTCCTGAGCTCCGCAGCTGAAATATGTAAACGTCACCCAGCGCCGTCTCCAAAAGACAAATCACCGACAGACCGACGCACGTAAGCGTTTCCCAGATGCCTGGGATGCCACCTTAATGCAGTGTCAATGTGCAGTTAATAATTATTTAAAAAAAAACTCTGTGCATATCTACGGTTTGGTCAAGGAATGGGTCGCAGCGTATCCCACAGATGGTTGACACCTGCGACACAGTATACCGGTCCTCTTGGCTTCTTCTAGCTTTCACCCGGCGCGGGTTAGGTGACCCTGTCATTGTGAGATAGTGCCCATTAAATTTTTATTTATTTACACATAAAGTTAGTCAATAGACGCGGCTCACTGTCCGACTGTTGGTTGATGCAATGGAGCAAAAATGGTCCTGTTAGCGGATGAAAGAAAACGCATAAAACGCACAACGCGGTAAAGAATTCAGTTGATATTATTGCTGTTGGTTTTATGGAAGGTTGCAGTAAATTATATGCCTGCCCGCTTGGAACTACAGTTACTTGGGAAAAAAAACTATACGTTTCCTCTTTTTTCTTTCATAAGAAAGCCCACGGTGCTTGTTTGTTTACGCTAACAATATCAACAGTCTTTCTCTAAGTTTATGATCATTTTAGGACAAACAGGCTGTAGCCCAGTAAATGAAAAATATTTATAAAAAAATTCGTTTCAGATTGAAACTTGGTTTAATCGTTAGTTTAGGCAAAAAGAAATAATATTTCTCAAAGAGTATCGGTTTAAAACAACAAGATCAATGTTTAAACAATGTAAAAATAACCAAAAATTCAGTTTTTTAGCTGTATTAAAAAGCGCTCTCCAACAGGAGTTTTTGCTTTTGTTTATACTTATAGGTTTTTTCAAAAAACGCTTCATTTGAGACCTGCTAAATTAAAATCCATTAACAATTTGTTTAAACAGTTGCAAAAATCCAGCGAAATTTGAATTTGCTCTAAATAGAAGAAAATGGCAAAAATCGTCTCCAAACTGCAGTAAAAATTGCATTTTGTTACGCTTAAGAAATCCTGAAAATTTGGTAAAAAAATATTTATTTGTTTACGAGTTTTTTCATTTGTTATTAGAAATAGCATTTTTTCAATTGCAAAAACGCGGTTGTTAGCGTTATAAAAAGGGCCTTATGAGGGCTAATTTGTTTCGTCTTGACTTATATTTCCAAGATCTGCATTTGGAAATTGTAATTTCATAAGTTAACCTCCTCAAAACGGCGTATAAACAAATAGCGCAATTTGTTTATAAGGTTTTTCGTAAGTAACTTTGCGAAGAATAAATATTTTTTAAAGCCGCTTTGATATTCGTAATCCTGGTAATTTTTCACGAATTAAAAAAACGGTCTAGGATCATTTTTAGCCGAGGTAGCGTTTTTTTTAATTCATAACTTGTTTATTTATAAACATTAAGACTTGAAACTTCGGGGAAATCAATCAACCCTTAAACTTCATAAAACGGTTAAAGATATCTAAAAAAATGCATTTTATAGTAATTTTTAACCCTTTAAAAACGTTCTCGAATACATTTTTACACCTGGAATGTTCTGGGGGAAATAAGACAGAAACGTTCCGAGACTTCAAATCTTAACTAACTACCCGAAAATTTTGAGATATCTCCGCATTTTTTCGTGAAATAATTATTCACAATGGTACCAATAAACAATTTTCTTAAAAAACAATATCTTGTCACCGCCGTTCTTAGTGGTGAAAATTCGAAACATTTGAAATTATTCAATTTTCGTGGCTGAAAACATATACCTACATATATTATAAAATAACTAGTTTGATTTCACAGGGTCTAACGACACTTCCAGTGTACGATAATTCAATAAACAAAGAAATCTAAATAAAAAATTTAGATAAATTTGGAACGAATGCACTGAGGATGAATTTTTCGAGACAAAACGTCTTAATCTGGTTCGGGTTGAAGCATTACAGTATTGAGGATCATGAAGGCTTGCAAAAAATATAATAAAATTTCTGGGGTCATATTTAAAAAAATGATATTGATGATGGTCCTGGAAACGTTACATATAAAAATTGATTATTGGCCATGAGAAAGTGTTCTTGTTTTTTCAATGTCACCTCAAACAAGGCTGAAATGAAACAAAAACGGATTTCCAAAATTTCGGTTTTTTCATTTATTTTGAAAACTAATCATGTTAGCCTTGATTTTTTAGAGGCATAATGTTAGTCCCCTGATTACGCAACTTTGCCCCCATTTAAGCTACTTCGTACCTCTTGCCGTTTCCGAGATCTCTGTAGTGAGCAGCGAATTTGTAACAGCCTGTATATTTAATTTTCCTGGCTGAACACATATATAGGTATTGGATTATCGAAACCAAGAGAGTTGCACGAACAAAATTTGGACAGGACATAGCTAATACAATGCGAAACATCGCCTTACTGTTAAAAATGTCACCGCCGTTCTTGGTGGTGAAAATTCGAAATATTTGAAATTATTCAATTTTCGTGACATATATATATATTGGCATTGCCTTTTTAAAATATGCTCTAAAGGTTCAACCAGTAGTATAAAACTGGATAGGGGTCACCCCTTTTTTATAAAAAAAATTACGCCACTGCATTTTTTACAATATGTTTTAATGGATTCTAATGCATAAAATATTGTAAAATGGGTAACTTCAATTTTTTCCCTAAGCTTCGCCGTTCTCATGTTATGTAAACCCCTTGTGGCAGGCACTTCTAACGATAATACATATTATAAAAATATTTGTTTATGCTTAAAAGTAAGTGTAATTTGTAAGCACATCAACAAAATTCTTTCCACACCACCTGTAAGGTAGTGTTCCTGTGCTATTTCCCCTAGAGGCCTAACCCACTGTCTTTACAAATTGAAATCAAAATAACAATAAAAATACTTTATCAAGCAACAATAGCTAAACAAGAAACAATATTAACGTTATCTCCAGTCTCTCCAACTCCTATCTAGTTGTACACCACTGGTTGAATCTTTAAAGCTCATATTTTAGGGAATACAAAGCCTACGAGCATACATTAACTGTACCAAATTTTATTAAGATCGGCTAATAGATTCCGGAGATATAAACAAAAAAGAAATCAATATATTTAACAACTTCAACGCCCTGTGTCTCCAAAACGAGGCCGTTCCAGACCTGTTTGTTTATAAGGCAAACACCTACTATTTTCCCCCTATTTTCCTACATAAAATTCGGACCACCCTGTATAGGGTGTTTATTAAGTAGGTGCTTGTACAAACTATAAAGGGTGAATCTTTGACTAATTTTAAGACAAAAAGTTTACATGAACATGGCAACGGCTTGGTTCTTAAAATACAGAGCGTCTAAAAAATGATAAAGTCAAATATTTAGTTAGTTTTCTGTTTAATTTAGTTTTTTTACAATGTTGTACCTGAATTTAAATAACCATAACTTTTTTGTGTCGGACTGTATGCCATTTTTGACTAAATATACATATTCTCCATTCAGTTTTACGTACAAAAGGCACTCTTGGTATTTGTCGCTAAATGCAGCCGTTTTGTAAAAAAAAAGTTAAACCTGCGTTAAAATTTTGGACCTTCCATGCTTCCACAAAGACTTACTGGATAAAGTTTTTGGAGGACGATCTTCCTGAACACTTAGAAGAAGTCGATTTAAAAACCAGAAACAGGATGTGGTGGATGCATTACCATCAGCAGGACCATAAAGTCTCCCATTTTTTCGTAACTAAAACGAAAAAATTTTGTGTTTGTCTGCTTTTTTCCTGCCAACTGATCCAGTTGGCTTTAATTTAGGGTTTATTTCTCTAATTTTTAAAGAAAAATAACTTATATTTTTATCACTCCTTATTATTTTAAACTTACCTCGCCCCTTCCCGGCGCCCATGGAAACAGTGTCCCCATCTAATTCTCCACGGCATTTTTTGTTCACATTTCACGATTAAAGAAGAAATAACAATTATCTCTAATATTTCCACATTTCGCTTGTAATTCGTCTTTTATGTACCTGTTTATTTTCAGCAAATTCCTATTTTCCGTGTAGGTATCCTTAATGTCCGTATTACACCCCATTTGGCGATACCATTAAAACTGTCGCGTGCTGCGGGCTAATTAATTTTTTCCACGGCCATAATGAAGGCCCGAAGATGTTTTATCGCGTATCTCAAATACGTAATTTAGTGTTACCTTTGTTTTTATGCTGAAACAGGAAATTAGCCTCTATTACGGTACTCGGGTGTACAATTTATGCATGTTATAATTCTCCGGCAAGGTGGGAGCGAACCCGTTCCATTTCAGGCCGGTGCTGATTAGCGTTTATGCGGTTTTAATCGTTCCTAGGTGGAGAACTCGTTAAATACTTATTTCCAAATTAGTTAACGCATTTTCTGGATGTATTGTAGTGTTAAATACCAGGTTTTCTATGTTAATGCGAGTAATTATTGTATATCTGACTCAAATCACGTAGAGCCCCCCATTTCCCACTTGGTCATGGAATTTGAGTTCATATATTTTAATCAAAAGTAGTCATTATCAACAATCATACCTTACAACCGTTTTTCAAAATTTTCNCAGACACGATACTTTTTTTTTGTGGGGCTGTGATAATCTGTCGATATATGCTTATATGTTTCCTACTTCAATTTACCATTAATTAATTTTTTATAAAAATTTTTATGCAAAAAACACATTTTTTTTAGTTTTTTTACTTATAAAACCTAAACTAACTCAGAGATCTGAAAGTTATAAAGAGGCAATTTGTAGAGAATACGAATAAAATGAGGGGTTGATCGATCCGATCGGATAATTAGAAACGAAGAAATTCGGAAATATCGGAAAATTTTGCGTTTATTTAAAAATTCGTTACTCCGCCATTTATTAAGTTGTAGTAAGCTGACCCTGTGCACAAAAGCAATGAATTATATGTACTTAAAGTGTGCACAAAGCAGGCGCTGTCGGACCGTTAGTTTTGGCACAATTGCAATTCGAATATTTTGGTGCACTATTTTGCAACATTTCTGGATGCGTTGGAGGTGATTCAATTTTAATTTTTCAGCTGAATTTTAAAAATAGAAGTTAATACTATAAAACGTATATTCTAATTTTCCGGTAAAGTGATGCAAAATAGATGAAAAATTCCTCCAAACATGCGCAAAAACGGCCGAGCGCCGCTCGTTGCTCTACGATATAAAAATAATATATATTGTTTAACTAATAGGTACTGTGCGCTCAAATTTTCTTGCGGAATTGTAAACTTAAATATATGAGGGATGTAACTAAAAAACGAAACCTTTGTTATCTGACTGAGAAATCATTAAAATTTTCAGTTGTTTATTTAAATGTTAACTAAAAATATGATAATAAATACGTTAACTTTATTTTTTTTATCTTTTATTAAAATATTAAATTACACAATAAGTCCTGAAAATTTAATCGAGAAATCTCTAATGATTTTTACACCATCATTTTTTTAATTAAAGCCCCTTATTACAAAAGAAGCTGTTAAAATGAAAATTTTGAAAAACTATTTTAGGGTATAATTGTTGATGTACTTTTCATTAAAATATATGAACTGAAATTCTGGAATTTCTGGATAAAACAGAAAATTCTACCTACTTACCTAATTGATATAGCATCTGGCCAAAATGTAGTAGAAAAATTTTAAACGTACATAATAATGTAATTGACTTAAAATGCATTCATAAACTATTTTATTATTAAGCAATATATTGCCTCATTTTTCAAATATTCTATGCATGTAATCAATTTTTCAAAATTTTCCCGGATTCCTGGTATCGACGTTTTGGTGCATTTCTTGATCTTTGAGATTTTTACTTAACTGTCCAAATTCCCGGGAATAATTTCATCTGGATTTGTCTGGATTTCTGTAGAAAATCTTTTATATCTGAATATCATTTTAGAGTTACTTAGATCTATCTACATCTTTGTCTGTCATGTTTTCCTCCAAGACCTGATCATAAGAAACGTAGTTGCCCAATTTTTCTGAAGAAGAGATCAAGAAATCTATACCGACGATGTGGCAACCAGCTCAGGAATTGTTCAACTGTGAACAATAACTACGGAAGCCTGCAAACCACGTTAGCTGTTAATTTCCATTGCTGATAAGTGAAAATTTAGTAACACTTTTTAATTTTTTAATACCGCTGATGTAATATTTTCACGATAAAATGCAATTACACAAAAACATGTTGCATATATAACAATTAATCAACAGTCATGCAAAACATTACTTACTCACTGACATGGAAGTAATTTTTTAAAGTGATTAAACATATGAAACTATGAAATATGTTAAGTGTATCGAATTTTTTATCATACTATATAGAAATGACGTAAATCATGCTGATTAAATTGTGTTTAAGGGAATTTAAAATACCTTTTTTATTACACGGAATCTAACTAAATTCGAACTTATCGTAATAGAGGGGCAGAAAAAAATTAAGAATAAGAACAAGAAAGAAAGAAATTAAAAAAAGAAGAAAATTAAATTCTGTTTTCTACATTTTTACGTCCACAATTTTACAACAACCTAACAGGGAATGAAGTTTCAGATACTTAAAAAGAACTGTAACTATTTCTAAGGAATTCGTACAGATTTTAAGACAATTACAAAATATTTCAACAACGAAGTATTTTTTATTATTCATGGGACAAAACATATTCCTGATTGAAATTGAATCGTTTAAAGCATAAATTTTATATTTCTAAAAGATTCCTACAAAGTGAAAACCCAACTAAGTAATTACCTTATGTAACTTTAACTTTGCAAATAGAATGTTTAAATGTGTTTTTTTAACCGAAACTCTCGCAATAAATTAACCTAGAAAGGTGCGAATCCACGTTCCTACCGATATGTTATAAATAAAAATATTGGTTTTATTTTTATACACCTAACTTCTAAAAATAGCCACTTTCGATATCGACGACATATAGATAAAACATTCACTTTTACACTTTGATAGAGAAAGTGTCCGAGGAATAATTTCCGGTGACCTTATAAGCTGCCTAGCTGACCTTTTACAGACGCACTTTATTACACTTTTTAGCTATTCACAGACAGGAGAAAAGTCGGCATTAAGCTCGCGTTTATGTAACTGCTAGAAGCAACCACGTAATTAATATTACAGCGAAGCAGATGTTGACGTTTGGTTATCTATGTCCTTTCGATTGCAGTTTAAGAAGCTAGGCATGATAAAAGCTTAAAGATTTTTATGAATAGAATAACATTTTAGTGTTAGTAGGGCTTGGCCAGATTATGACGAAAAAGTAAAAGAGAAAATGTAGGAAAATTTGAACAAAAATTTAGCTTGTTAAGTCAAAGTAAAGATGTTATTAAAGTAATGAAGAAAATACCATGTCAAAAAGTTAGAGGTTGAATAAACAACATCAAGAGAATCCATTTAAAAAAGATTTGGAAAAATTTCTTCTAAGGTTCAAGGCTGAAGGCAAGGATTTGAACTTAGCAAACTCACCAAAAGATTTGGAAAAACTTCTAAGATAAGATTTTTTGAAAATTGTATAGGGAAGCAATGACCAAGGTTTAGAACTACCTATAATTAACAAGAAATGGTCATTTCCCCCGCGTGTGGTTATAGTTATTGTAAATATAGGTTTACCAACGGAAATTAAACTAATCATTTAATTAAATAATCTCCTTTAAAAAGAATTGATGAAGCAATACGTAAAAATTTTAAAAGAACTTTTCAGCTTCAAGAGAGAAAAGTAAATGGAAACTATAGTGTACTTCGTTTACTATTAGCCCGGTGAAAATAGACATTCAAGGTTACACAAAGCTGAAAATTGGTTCGAATGTTGGGAACACCATTATAAACGAAATGTGAAAAGTCTGAATCGATTCCACATCTGCAAAAAAATTCAAAAAAAATCACAAAGTTCGCAAATATGGGTTTTTTGCATTTTTCAGCCAAAGTTTTAGCATAAAAATAGGTTGGACAAAAAAAAAAGCATGCAATTATACAGAGTGTTTCAGAAAGACCTCCCGTAAATTCAGGGGGTACGACGATAAAAAATAAGAATTTTTTGTCTTATGAACTATATGTCTATCTCCTCTTGTTTTCGAGATACAGAGCGACAAAATAAAATTTTTTAAATAGAATTTTTACGAAAATTCCCAAACGGTGGGAAATATTTTTATGAAATTTGGTATTCCAAGGTTTTTAAGGACGCCAAATGCGCTGCTCTAATTATTTTTTGGATTTTTTATAGCGGCCGCTAGTTACGCTACATTCCTATTACATTTTAGGTTCTAATTTTTTTAAGGTTAGGTTTTTTACCACTCGGGCTCCAATTTCTAATGTACAATTTAATTTTCTAAAAATAATGTACTCTTGTTAGAACTTCCTAATGTGGACGGTTTTCGAGAAAAAAGGCTTTTATTTAATTGAACTCTTACAATATTACGGTGAAGAAAATAAGTGACTTTTCTCAAAGTAGGCTTATGTCAAAACTTATTGATGGATGTCTCATAAACAATGTTTTCATTTTCAGTAATATTTTAAACTCTAATTAACTTTATATCAAAATTTTAGTGATTGTTAGTGACTGTAGTTAGTAATGGCTTATTTAAAATTTTAAAAGGAAAATTTTATGCAAAAAATCGTTAATAATCAATTTGAAAAAAAGCATAAATTCGATTTTTAATTTTTTTTTTTACTTTTTTGCCTCTAGTTTTTTTTAGTAAGATAGGTGCTATGCTTCATAATAAAAGTAGATAAAATTTCGTCCAAAATAAGAGGTTGTAAAGTATCTTTGGATGAAAATTGACTGATATATGGCCGCTCAAACTTACAATTAAACAATTTCTCGATTTTCGTCTCTTTTACCCTTATACGTAATTCTAATTTTTTGCAAAAAAGGAAAGAAATAAGACGTTCAAGGATTTTCATCACATGACTTGATCGAAGGGTCAATAAAAATGAAAAAACCGCGGAGTGCTATTAAATTAGAGGGTTGAATATAGGGGTGAAAATGTACTTCTGCAGTTTTTTAAATATAGCACGAAAACGAAACAAAATTTCGGTACAGTTCATAGGAAAAAATTTGTAGAGAATTGAATTTCCCATCGAAATGGCTTATTTAAAAATTTTAAAAGAAAAATTCTATGCAAGAAATCGTCAATAAAAAGTTTAAAAAAAGCAAAAAATAAGATTTTTTTATTTTTTTTTACTTTTTTAACTTTAATTTGTGAAAATCTTTATTTATTATTAACAAATAAAACTTTTGGAATAATATTTTATTAAGTAAAGAACCAATTTGTTGTAAAAATAGTAAAAATTATAATCATTATTACGTTAAAAACGACGAAAATCTAAAAAATATTTAATTTTGACCGGTTACAACTCATTGTCAGTCAATATTAGTCCAAAAACTTGAAAATGCATCATTTTGAAGGGAATCTCATCTATTTTTTTTTTGTACAGCAATTGTCTTTGCTTACTTCTACAAAAAAAAAATAGAGCCAAAAAAGTAAAAAAAAATCAAAAAAATCTTATTTTTTGCTTGTTTTAAAATTGTTTATTAACAATTTTTTGCATAAAATTTTTCTTTTAAATTTTATAAATAAGCCATTTCGATGGGAAATTCAATTTTCTACAAAATGTTCCCTATGAACTATAGCGAAATTTTGCTTCCTTTTCGAGCTACAATTAAAAAACTGAAGGGGGTGCATTTTCACCCCAATCCCCAATTTCCACTCTCTATAGCACCCCGCGGTTTTTTCATCTAAAATGACCCTTTGAACGATTCATGCAATAAAATTGCTTGAACGTCATAGTTCCTTTTAACCCTGTTTTTTTTATATATTATTATGTATAATCAATAACCTATAATGTACCAGTTATTTGGCGGACACAATTTTTTGTATACACCTTTTATAATTATGTCTTCGTTGAGTACTCTTGGAAAGACCAATATTTCGATAGGGTTTCCCCAATACATCAGTCAAACTAGGTAAATATGCGAGAATAGCTCCTGTGGCATTTTCATAACCATTTTTATTTAAATTCCTAAAGACCTTTCAACCTACGACAAAGTGTTAATATGTAGTGATAATTACTAGGTTAATTACAGCCGTCCAATAACAGCCTCCTGAGTGTTTCATAATTAAACATTTTAATTGAGTAAACAGAACGATTCTATTTGCATAAGAATTTCCTATAATGCGCCAAAGTGGTAATATATTAAATTGTGTACTGCTCCCGCGGTACTTAAGCTATTATTTAAATAAATCCAAGATGCAATTTAGTAATTTTCTTCTAACGCATTATACGTTCGCAGTCGATCTGCCTGTAAACTATATTACATATTATTAAAATTGGCTCCGACTAAGATGATTACATAATGCCTCTTCACTGCTACCGAGCGGGATAATATTCCTCAGACGTACTATATATCATTTTGCATAACATTAATATCTAAGTAATTGATTAAAACAGATAGGATAACGATACAGTTTGACTTACGGCTAAATTCATAACATCGGGAAACTATTAATAACATGTGTGTGACGTTACATTTTTAAAACTGCTATATTTTTTTCGTGGAATAAGTACGAATAAGTAGTAGTGTTTTATTCATTCTTAATATTAAATTTGTATACAATTAAGCGTAAAGGATGTGCCAAAAGTAACGCCATGCGACTTTTTCCTTTGAGGATTTGTAAATCCCATAGACCTAGTAAAATATGGACCGGCCCTTGAAAGAGAGGCCAATCGCGCTGATGTGTGCAAGGCAGATGAAGCTAGTGAAGGCAAATACTGATAAAACAAAGAATGGTACACGGGTATACCGGTACAAAATACCGTAAACAAACTTTAGAGTAAAAGTCATGTTAAAAATTTCTTAAATTTTTGTTTGTGATTTAATGTATGTGAAATATTTGTGAAAACTAAATATGGTGTAATCGTGTTCAGCGATCAATTGCGTAAAGGGACGTTTAAATGGAGAAAAAATAAAATTTCGTAGGTAGAAAAGAGGTTATGATGGTGCCAACTGTATACTTTTCCCATCTTTCTGAAAATAATGACCAAATGATAACATAGCTGATTATATTTTTTCCCCATCTTCAAAATAAAATGTCATTTTAACGTTAAAATTTTGCCTCCTTAAATGTCTCCCGCTTTAAATTATTTTTTAACATCAAACTAAATACATATAGCTAAATAAACAGTTTCAACTGAATTGTGATTATAATATGCTTCAGCAAAACTTCCATATAAACAAATATTGCTTATGCTCTTATAATAATAATAATATCTCTAGTCCTCATTCTAACTACGAGAATTAGCCCAGAAGTCAGAGACTTGTGCGGGAGAGGAGGCGGCATATTATTATTAAGCAGGTCGCATTTGCGCCCAGGAACGACTTACGTTGGTAGGCCCTAACCAGCATTCAGTGCAGGAATGAGGGAAACCTGGAAAACCTCATTAATTGGGGGGGTGGTCAAATGCTAACCGGTGTCAATCTCTCACATTGACCCAAGCCAATATTCTTCCACCCTACCATACCTGCACAGAGGGTGCCAATCCTCCGTACAAGCATAGCTAATCTACGGTCTACCGGCCGCGGGATTCGAAACCCAGGCAGATAGCACATCGATTCAAGTACTGACGCCTTAAACCGTGCGGCTATCGACCGACTTATTATTCATTAATTATTATTAATTAATATTCATTAATTATAGTTAATTAAATTATTAATTATTACAAATAGTATTTAAAAGAAGAGAAATCGAATTTAATTCAGTTTGAGTTAAGATAAAGAATTCTTAATACCATAAGTGTAGTTTTACTCACAGAATTAATATATCTATACATTTTTAATGGAATTTTTTGTCTTCTGGTCTCTATATTATTTTTATAAAGTCTTTGTAGATCATAAATTCGTCGGCTGTCCCTTCTGCCATTGATCTGAATATAATTAAAAACCTAATCAACAATTTTTCAAAATTTTTAACTTAACCATACTTTCAGTAGAACAACCACACATAAATGTAGTTAAAATCATTTTAACCTCAAACGGGAATACGACCCAACAGAAAAAAGGAATAAGAAATCGAGTATAGCTAGTTGATTGGTTGAATTAAACGTAGCGCGCTACAGTAGAAGTTCTGTGAACGAAGCATAAGCCCGCACTAGCTCTATCTCGCTCACACACATCTGTGCGATTGCCGTTTATATATGCAAAATGATAGTTGGGCCAGTCCAGTAGTTTATAAGGTCTATGGTAAATCCAAAGTTTATTCTGCTCAAATTAATTAATAGCAGAAATTTGAAGAGATATCAACGAGATTCTGTCGCAGAATTTTCTTAAAAGCAGTCGAATATGCCAAACAAGTCGGGAAGGATATCTCTTCGATATCCTTTTTCGTATCAATGTCTACTCTTTAAAAACATGTATAAGTTTTGCCAAAATTTTAATTAATAAAATCTTTTTTTCTCATAGGAAATCCTTTTGGGACATCCTTTATGTTTACTGCAGAAGTTTATAAAGTAGCACATGATAGACCAAACTTTTAGTGACCTAAGTGATATCTCTGATAGGATTTTCTTTTGTTCTCCATATAAAAAAATGTAATTAATATTGCTTTGTATTTTGAGACAATGGGAGTAAGATAAAATTTTGGAAGCAGTGAGATAGGAAATTAGTTAATATGTTTCATAGAATTTAATAATTTCTATAGCGTTGGGAAATGTACGGTAGACTTTTATAGACACAGATGTTTGATGGCAACATGAATTTTTTTATCATATAAAAAATACAGATGCTCTTTGTCACAGGATAAATTCAATGGCCATTCATATACTCTCGAAGCATTGTACTTCATTTTGCAGAATAAGGAATATGATCAGGTACAAGTGGCTTGTTTTACAAGTGGATTTGCACGAAATATCGCCAAATATTTTCACAGTGACTTCAAGGCCGCCTCATTAAAAATAGCCAGGTAATGATTAATAAATGTAACCCATTTTTTTATACTTCCTCATACACCAATTCACGATATGCAGCTGATATATTAGACAACTAAAATTTATCATACATGTCATTGTAATTGATTCCCAGCCAATGGTAATTGATGTTTTTTGTGCTCTTTCAATACAGGCACTTCAACTTAATAACAATTAATCTTCCACATAATTGGTTACATTATGCAGGTTATATAACATTATAACTTCTATGTGTATAAAGAGGAGATAGTTAACCGAGCACAATACAGCAGGATAATAAAAATGGTGATGAATAGGATGAAACTAATGGCACTGTTTTATACATGTCATGTGGCATTATGAAACATTTTTCAAAAAGTCCCAGCGTGAAGCAGGCATAAGGAAATATAGTTTTTATTTGTCTTTATTAATCACATAATCGGCGGTGAAAGCTTCTGTCATGACCGATTTGTTTATAGTTAACACCTACAGGGTGAGGCAAACACTCATATATGTACAGGGTTAGTCACTAAAATCCGACAGTACAAAAGTTTTAGCTTTTTTATGAATTTTTATAATACAGTATTAGAAAAAGTGCTTACTTAGCTTCGTTAAATTTTTCTCTTTTCAAAAATATATATAATATGTTACTGTCTGATTCTGGACTTTTCGACATATTTCAGTTTAAAACTATTTTTGAAAAAACAGGAGGGTTTATGACTGTCGGATCGCAGTGGCTATGGACGAAGCAGGCGCAACAAACAAATGACTTTGACAGAAGTTTATTTATCATCGTTAATTTATTTCCTGTAACAAACTATTTTAACAAAGAAATAATGTTTAGTGAGAACGAAAAATTCAGGTTTTAATTTAGCGAGTTACAGGAAATCATTTTTTATTTTTTTGCTCGAAAACGGCAGCAGATAAGAAAACATTGCAGGCGACAAAAAAATTTCTAAATTGAACAGAAAATTAAACCCTTAACCTAGAATACACCAGTGGCGTACGGGAAGAAAGTTTTGGGGGTTGAAAGGAGGCCTGACCCTGTAGAAGATACAAAGAAAAAACAGAATTATTGAAACATGAGGTAACATCTTACGACAGTATCGAAACATTTACGGACATACATACGTTTATATGAACTTTTTTACTTAAAATCATGCGAAGAATATATTACATATTATTTTATAGTTTCAATATCAATACAACAAAGGAAAATTGTTTATGACTTATGAAATGTCAAAACTAAGAACCTATTTGTCTTCATAGATGTTCCTTTTCTGATTGTGAGTTAAATAAAATGGGCTATCTATGTACAGGAAATAATTCGTTGTCACTGAATAATGATACTGATAACGACAAAATTGTAAGTTTGGACAATAAAATTAAAAAAACAAACATGTCCCCCGCACCTATGAAATACCGAAAAAAATATGCATTTGATTATTAATTAAAAAAACACAAGGTGACTTGTTGCACTTTTTGCAGCTAAATGCAGGTGAATATTTGTGAAACCAGTTCCATGATAAATAAATGAATTATATGCAAATCTGAATGCGCAAACTGCCTACCGCTGTGTGACTAATTTGTATATTTAATCACGATTCTCTTAAAATTCAATTGTATGATCTTTATAGTTAATATAATACTTGGGCTCAGTGCATTTAGACAAGTTAAGGAAATCATAACTGCTGTAGTAAAGGTATGATGTACTTGGTGTTTCTAAGATACATAGCTAAACCGAAATAGAAGGAGATATCTTTTGTATTTTTTGTTATTCTCTTATCACTAGAGGCCGGAAATACATAATAGTATGAAACAAAAAGGGACAGTGTCAATTTTTTGCACTAAACGCTTCACATGGAACTTACCATAAAATATATAGGGAATAATTCACGTCAACGGATCACCAGTGCTCCCAAAATTTGGGTTAACCGATCAAGAGGTATGAGTCTTTAAAATGTTCGCCTAGGCAAGAACTTTCGAGAAAACATTGTACAAAAACATGTCCATGTCTGCCTCTAATATGAAGCTTAACATCGATCAATTTATTCGATACGTATCTAGCGGCAGCTTAATGCCTGCCCTGACGGCCTGGCGTGCCGGTGGACAAGCCAGGTTTTTTGCTGAGGGACGTCGGCCGTATATTTCATTGTCGTTTGTTTTATTTGGTATTAAGCCTATAGAACAGTGGTTTTCGACAACAACACTAGTTAGAAATCTTTTTTATAAGGTTAGATATCTTTTGTATATCTAGATTTTTAGTATCGAAGAACATTATTTGACTTAATTTGATATTAAAAAAAAATTGTTTGACTTAATGTCCATAAAAAAAAAGAAATGGGTAAAATCCTGAAATGAATGATAATAATATACTGCTGAAAACACTTTTTTAAATAAATTCAAACGTTGTTAACAAAAAATTGTGTTTTACGTCCAAAAATGTTTTATATTAAATCATTTTAGGAAAAAATGTCACTTTCATTTCTTTTTTTTTTGCTATGATGACAGGAATCAATGCCGCTGTTACACTCTGTATAATGCACGTATGAGGTTCTTACAATATATTTAAATGTTATAAAAATATCACTTATCTTCCTAATTTTAATGAATACAGCCATATTTGTTAAATCTTGATGAAATACACGTATGTTGTCACATCAGAAAGAAACTTACAATTGGTTTTAGTAGTACCTTCTTTATCTTCCACTAAATTATGTCAAAATTTTCTTGAAACGTACTTTTATCTTCATCTGGCAGTATTCACACCAACATAACATGTTCAATAAAAGTAATTTTTCGAAATTACAAATTCAGAGATACTGTTTTTTTTAACACATCCATGTACATGTATATTTTGAGAACTGCTGCCCACATAAACTATAATCGTTTATGTATGCGCACCGACAAATCGTGAGTATGCCAAATCATTCGTCAACAAAATTATGTAGAATAATGTCTCAATACTTTAGCTTCACACTGCATATTAAATTTAACTCTAAATTGCACTCTAACGATTCTAGATTAAAGATTAACTTTCTGTTATAATCCCTGGTGGTATTGTGGCAGATATATAACCTACGAACTCTGATATTTCAAAATGTCTTTGATGTATCTACTAAAATAATACTTTTTTATTTTTTCCCTGCTTCATGTAAAAGTTGTAGTTTAAGAGTTACGTATAACACCGGCAACAGTGCATAGTTGATATATTCCTTTCAGAATAGGCAAATTATGTAAAGCGTAAATACCGGCCTGAAGTCAGCGGTTCCCAACAAGTTTCTATTAATCAATTATGCATATTTATTTTAAATTTTACTTTTCTAACTAACTTTCCGCAAAAAACTGTTAAATTATATGTTCTACACAGATTCGCTTTGTATGTGCAACTATAAGTTTCACTTCATATTTAGCTGATGTGACCGTTCTGCATTCAAGCCGGGACTCATGCTACCGCTAATAATAGAAATGAAAACAAAGCTATATAGATGGTAGATAATTCTAGGATACGAGGTTATAACGTTGCGTTTGATTTATCTGTTCCAGTTGACTATTATCTCCATACTTGGCCATGTCCACTGCCAGTAGCTAGTCAGGATGCCCAGTTCATGTCCTCCGTGTATTATTTCTTACTGCGTACTTCTATCGCTTGTTGCTCTATCTCCGCATGTTAGTTTTGTTTATTGTAGCCACTACACGGTACGCGGCCTCGATCATTTTTTCGCCACCGTCGATTCCAGTTCTTACATACAGCGTGTTCTTCCGTAAGGGAAAGATAACTGTAAAATGCAGTTAATCCAATCATGGCGTTGTAAAATAAGCGCATTTTATACGGGGAAGGATAAAGTTGTTCGAATGATGATGCATCGGGAAAAGTATTCATCGTAACAACAACTGTACGATTATACTAAACCTTATAGTTGCTATTACTTATTCTTTTGGTGGATGGCAATACCAAGTGCAAAATTAGCGGCAACAAATACACTTTGGACTGAAACACCAAGATAAAATTTTGATTATAAGTTTAAAAGCAGTTAACATTTGAAAAACTTTAATTTTAATTTGAGATTAAAGTCACTAGATATTTACTGTTTATATAAAATACATCTATTTGCGTTGTTTATAATTACAGTGACGTAATTGATTTGAGACTGCTTATTTCTCAGTAGCGACTATTTGGAAGGTACCTACTTTACTATTTATGAAAATATTTATACCAAGGACATTTAAATAAAGGGGACTTATTTATTTACATTTCTAGATGAAGCCTGGTCTATTCACAGTCTAATTGTATCATTGTTGTCAGCTGTATAATTATACTGGAAATGTACTTAATATTTTTATCGCAATTTTCATCACAATTGTGAAAATTATTATTATAGGATAGTATTATTAAGTTATGCATACAATATTGTTAAATTCTGTACATATTAAACTATTTTTCATTTTTCATATTTGTCATGTTTGAAGACTTGGCAACTACGCAATAATTTGTAGCGTGTTCCTCGTTCGTTCTGCCGTGGTTGGCAGAATATGGCGTCTCTTGTTAGAAAATAGTTGTGATTTTAGTAAGTGAAACGTGATTAGTGTTTATACATGTATTTTGGATAAACTTTTAAGGTGTGAATATGGTTAGACAGTGCAGAATTTGTAAGAAATTGGATTATAAACATCCACATCAGCTATCCTTCCACAGGTAAGCGTGCTTGAAGGTGACTTTGGAATGTATATGCAACTGTGGCCATTGTCGTGCGTGTGGGTAACTTTTATTTGAATAACGGTAAAATTTTATAAAACTGACT